>NC_053156.1:190303187-190408187 GCF_016835505.1 Polypterus senegalus | reverse complement strand
GCTAGTATATTTATATATATATATTGCCACACACTTGCGCATGGGAGACAGCTAAAGGGCTTGAGTAAGGGCAATTCTGAATCAGACCAGATGTGGCAGAGAGCACTGACTCTTTTTCTCCCTTTCCTGCAGACCGTGCTCATCTCGTTCCTATTCCCCTAATTGATGTCCCATTTCACAGAACTGGAGTCGATTTAGTCGGACCCCTAGAGCCCTCAGCCCAAGGACATAAGTACTGTTTAGTCCTCATGGATTATGCTACCAAATACCTCGAAGCTGTTCCATTACTCTCAGCTAATTCTAAAGCCATCGCAAGGAAATTGGTAGGGGTCTTTGCGTGAGCTGCATCCCTAAGGAAGTCCTGATGGACCAAGGGACACCTTTTTCCTCGGAGACGTTCAAAGAGACTGCCAAGTTACTTAAAATAAAGCATCTAAAAACTGCAGTGTATCATCTTCAAACCGGCAGTCTGTTAGAGAGATTTAATCGGACTCTGAAACAAATGCTTTGTAAGGTGGTCAGTGAGGATGGAAGGAATTAGAATCAGCTCCTCCCTATCGTCCTTTTTGCCTATCGGGAAGTCCCACAAGCCTTTATGGGGTTCTCCCCTTTTGAATTATTGTATGGGTGACAGCAACGACATATTAGACATTTTAAAGGAAGGATGGGAAGAAGAGGCCCTTTCCTCTACAAATATATTGGAGTATATCGCGCAGTTACGTAATAGATTTGGTAAAATTCGGCCCCTCCTTAAAAGTCACATGGAAGAGGCTCAAGCAGCACAGGTCCGATATTACGACCGAGGCACGTCTCTCTGGGAGTTCCGCCCGGAGATTGGGTCATGGTTCTAGTACCTACCTCCCACTCTAAGTTACTAGCCCATTGGCAAGATCCATAAGAA
The DNA here is from genome assembly GCF_016835505.1 of Polypterus senegalus. NCBI lineage: Eukaryota > Metazoa > Chordata > Cladistia > Polypteriformes > Polypteridae > Polypterus > Polypterus senegalus. Next base: position 190,407,286 of record NC_053156.1, on the reverse strand, counting down.
GTTAAGGAGAGGAAAGGACACATTGATTGACTATTTGGTAAGTCAACCCAATCGTCGGCCAAGGGAGCGGGTTTATCATGTAAATCTGCTGAAACCGTGGAAGGAGAGGGATCCTGATCCCTCCTCCGGTCAGCCCCGTTCATTCTTTGCTCACGTGAGTAGCCTTAACTTCAGTGCGGAATTAAGTCCCAGACAGCGATGGGAGCTGGAAACAGTTATTCTGTCCTGGAGGTAGTGAGTGAAAACCCCAGAAGGACCTCTCTGATTGAGCACGGCACTGTGACAGAGCCTGGGATTGTAGTCCGAGAACGTCCATATCGCCTTCCCGAGGCAAAAAGAGCTGAAGCGGAGCTTGAGATCAAGCACATGCTGGAACTAGGAGTAATAGAGGAAAGTCATAGTCCCTGGTCCAATCCCATCATCTTGGTCAATACGCCTGATGGGAGTTGGAGGTTTTGCAATGACTTCCGTTGGCTTAATCAAGTCACCCAAATTAAGTCTCCCAATGTGATGCTTATCCAATGCCACGAGTGGAAGACCTCCTCGAGAGGAAAAGTTCAGTATTTGACCACGCTGGACATGACAAAGGGGTACTGGTAGGTTCCTTTAACGGAATCCACGAAGGTTAAGACTGCGTTTAGTACCCCTAGTGGACACTGGCAGTATCATGTCCTTCCATTTGGGTTGCATGGGGTAACATTCCAGCATCTGGTGGACAATGTGCTCAGGCCCCATAACTCATATAGTGCTGCCTAACTGGATGATGGTCATCTATTCCAGCACATGGACGGAACACCTACAGTGGGTAAAAGTGGTATTGCGGACACTTGGTGAGGCCAGACTTTGGATTAATCTGAAGAAATGTTTCTTTGGATTAAGCAAAGCAAGTATTTACCTACCTGGTGGGTCAGGGTACCATGAAGCCACAGTGCTCCAAAGTAGATGCCATTCTGAAATGGCCCCGTCCGCGAACCAAGAGGCAGGTCCAAGCCGTTCTTGGGCTGGCAAGACTGTTGTCCTTGACTGATTTGGTAAAGAAGAGGGCCCCAAACATGGTGGTATGGACTGACAAGACAGGCGCTGCATTTAGTGATTTGAACCAGGCCCTTATATCAGCACCTGTTTTGAAAGCACCTAACTTTTCTTTACATTTCATCCTCCAGATGGACGCTTCGGACACAGGTCTGGGGGCCATGCTGAGCCAAAGCGTCAACGGTGTGGAACACCCTGTCATGTTCCTGACCGGGAGACCAGGTATGCAGCAGTGGAAAGGAAGCCTTTGGCGATTAAATGGGTGATTACTCAGCTGAGGTACTACCTGTTGGGCTGGGAATTTACCTTTGTCACGAACTGTGCACCTTTACAGTGGATGGCCCTGCACAAGGAGTCGAATCCGCTGGTCACCCAGTGGTTTCTTGACCTCCAGCCGTACAAGATTTCGTTAATTCATCATCGGGACTCTCTTCACGCCAACGTCGATGCCCTTTCTTGGGTTCACGACCTCTCAGTCAGGGTCACCTGACCTGTCAGTCTGGTCTGGTCTCCATGGCTTCCTTGTCACACGTGTGCATGGGAGGCAGCTAAAGGGCTTGAGTAAGGGCAATTCCTAATCAGACCAGGATGTGGCAGAGTGCACTGACTCTTTCTCTCCCTTTCCTGCAGACCATTCACAAGAGATTCCACCTGGCCCTCTTGACGTCACTTCTGGGTCCGAGCCTATGGAAGAAGACCTTGATGGCTCTGGCACCTATAATGTCATGTCCAGGCTCAAGCCAATGGCTGAAGACCCCTATGAGCCTGACCCCTTTGATCTCACTTCCTGTCTTCCCCTTTAAAAGCCTCCACCATTTTCCCTATTCCCTCAGTTCTGTTTTGGACTCGGTTTTGTGCACATCAGTGCTGTTATGCAGTTTGCAACTTTGCAGCCAGGAAAACATTGTACGGGAGGCTGCCCAAACCTTTCCATGACTCTTATGTCTGTTTTTTGTGACTAATATATATATATTTATTTAAGGAAAAAACAAATATTTAATTACTAATAAATATATCTAATAATGGTGGATGTACTGCTTTAAGATTTTTAAAGGAACAGTTTCTTTAAAATAAGTTTAATTGGAGTAGCCTGAAGACAATGCCTTACTTTCCAGCCTTACAATCTGCTTGATTTAAAAGGAGGGCACAAAATACAGGGCACTTTCTAGTATAATTAGGCAGATGGATTAAAAGGGAAATGGTTATTGAAATCTGGAAAGTCTGAATATATAGTACAGTATATAATGTAAGGAAATCAGATCTTTAAAAATGAAAGTATATAGAAAACATACCTACAAAGATATAAAAAAGAAATATAAAAAATTTCAAAATGGTCTACTAACCAATATCTCATATCTCAGGTTGAATTGTCTGAGTCAATCACTCAAATAATTATTTATCTGTATCTGTATCTGCTTCTCCTGATCAGGCTGGGCAATGCTGGAGCTTAAACCACTCTACAATAGTAGCAAAGTGGTAATTTTATATCTCAAATTTATCAATTTATTTAATAACAGCTTCATATCATTGGTTTACAGATTGTTCAGTCTTTTTCTAGAATGAGTGCTAATGGATCATAACATGCAGTACTTATATAGTATCTGTGGTAACTGAGAAAATAGGAACTACTAATTTCACATGAAATCACTTATCATTCCTTAGAACCAAAACTCAATCACAGTAACCACAAAGCTCATGCTGAATGTAATTAATACAACTCTATTTGCCATCGTTGTCTCTGATTCCTTCATATTGACTGCTCTTAGGCCTTTAATAAAGTAATAAGATTTACACTCAGACGTTCTTGGGAGTTAATACAGTAATCTCAAATATATTATCTTTTTTTCTTGTTCTCTCCTCTTCTGATTCTTTGGAAGACAATAAACATACAGTTTCAGTTTTACTGTAAAAATATACACTACTTGACAGTTTCACCTCATGCACATGTTAATAATATTGTAAAATCGTCCAATGCAGAAAATATTAAATACATTGTATTTAAGCCCAGTTTTTGGTAGCTTTGACCATGCTATTTAGTTAGTTTAGTTAGAATTTAGTTGGCCTGAAAGGCACTTGTTATGGAACAGCCAGGGTTCCATCACTGGCTCAGATGCTTTTTCTTGTTTTGTCTATATGCTGCATATTATATTGCTCTATTAGTTATGTCTCATGTATTCATTTGAAATTATTGTCAGGCATGTTCTTTTGCTCTGTATTTTATAAGTGCCTTGTTTTGTTCATGAGAGCATTTTCCAGAGGTGGTTTGCTTAACAATATTATATTAAAAAATATAAGGTTTTGGAACATTGTGAACCCATGACTAGATTACTTGACATGTGGATTATGAGTATAATAAGATTTTTCCATGGACATTTTTAATATTGTTTGCTGTTGTCTTGTTTCGGTCATCAAAGACTCTTATTATAACAGAAACTTTGTTAAACTTGCTGAATGAAAAGATGAGATTAAATGGTTTTCTCACACATCATTACAAACTAGAAACTTACATGGGGTAAGTAATACATTAAAAATATATTTTTCTGAGGAGAATATTCCATTAAAATTAAGATTTTAGGATTATAGACTGGTTTTGTTTATTTTAGGTTTACCTTTCTAGGCATACCTTGTAGTTTTGGTTTTTGCATTTGTTTTGGGTTAACTGTTTGTAAATATTTGTTAGTAGTACTATCTTTGCCTGAAGATGGGGCCTTGAAAGCTTGTATTTTGTAATCTTGTTAGTTAGCCAGGAAAAGGTGTCATTTTGCTTGACTTCTCATTGAATATTTGTTTAATATTTAAATATAAAGGAACTGTGTTTTTTGGTATTGTGATACAGGAGTCTTAGAGGCTCAAGTGGCACACTAGGTCTGTTAAGATGGCAGATTTAACAGGAATGCAAAAATTCAATTTTAGCCCAATACCCAACCTGCATTTCTGAGTTAATGGCTAAACTGCAGCTCATACCAATATTTGGGCCACCCCCTGTCTGTGAAACTCACAAAATTAATTTGGTTTGGGAGGTCCTCTCCATAAATCCTTGTTGGACACCATGACCTAGCTCTAAGATCCACTCTTCTAAGCCAAGCTCTGTGTAAATGATGGAACGAACAAAAAAGCCATGTAACTGAATGGCTATTATATTGTTTCCTCTGCTGTATAACTGACCATAGTCCATTATTTCTGAATCCAGTTAAAAAGCAGTTAGATTATGCTGTCTCTCAGGGTGCTCTCTGGGGACCATAGTAGGTATCATATTTTGTTCCAGTCCTATATAGTGTGAGCCACTAGGTGGCACCAGAGATCCCCAAACCTCAGACACAACTTCACAGACATCAGTACCTTTTAAATAAAGCTAATTTATTTTTACAAATACCTTCCACACAGGTCCTAAAGCATAATCACCACAATTCTCTTCAGCTCCTCTCTCTCTCTCACTTTCTCTCTCTCTTCTACTCCTCAACCCTACTCAGGTGAGCTTTGTCCCCTCCCACCCAACTCTGACTCGCCTGGATGAGGGTGGCAAGTCCTTTTATATTGTCTAACCCAGAAGTGCTTCTGCTCTTTCACCCAATGGCCTGCAAGTAAGGAAATCCTATGCCAAACAGCTCTTCCATTTTCACAGCAAACACTGGCGGCACCCACGGAACCCAACAGTGCTGAGACAAAGAGCTCCAAGTCCCATAGTGCCCTGTGGGAACCTGGGGCACTGCTGCAATTCGAGGTAGCTGACATCTAACATTCTGGGGGGAGGTAATGTGCCAAATGCAATGTTCTCCCCAGTCCTTCCATTATACGGGCTTCCCAGCTTGGTATTGTTCCTGGATCTAACCCATCCAGGACGCCCGTGTATTCCTCCTGGCATCGATATCCTCTCTCTCTATTCTGGACAAAAAAGAGTTTTCTTTGCCCCATTTCTTGGAGTGGCATAGGGCTGGCCTCCTGTCCAGTTAAGGAACTACCCTCCTTCCCAGCCAAAACGCCTGTCTCTGCATATCCCCCCATCACAATTGATAACTTTCGAATCAAATTTTATTCGTTTAAATGTACGTTTAGCATTTCTCCCAATTTGACATTAATGAATTATAACCTTGTGTACCTAAAGTCAGATAAAAACCAAAAATGTAATAGTGGGTCTAAATTGTACAAGACATAGTGAGTTACTGTCATCTTGAATCTCTGAGGGCCTGAATAAGTCAATTTCATAATTTGCAAACAATTTATGTGTCATATTTGAAAATGATTTAATCCTGTAGCACTTTTATTTCTTCAATATCACTGTGCACCATCACAGAGTATGCAGTATTGACACATACAATAATTTCCCTGTGGCATTTTTCCTAAATTTTCTTTCAGCAGAATAATAACATTTATTGTACATCTGAGAAAGACTTTTCAACAAAGTACTGTTTTCATTGGTTCTTGAACCCTGCAGGGCTGTGCTGCTGGGTGCACTTCAAGATACATTTTTAACAGGGTCTGTAGACAGTAAAAATAAAGATATTTCAAAAATCATTGCAATGAAAGGCAATGGATACTCCTGCAAAAAGATATGATGGAAAACAACTTATTAATGGCAAAGTATGAACAAGTATAATCAGTCTCAATCAGTAGTGTGAGAACTGGCAAGTCAGAATGCATTAAATCTACAGTAAATTTGAGGGGCTCATGAATAAATACAGGAGTTTAATGAAAAATTGAATAGCACTGTCTCTTTGCTTATTCTGACATCATGTTTAATTCAGGTATTTACATGTATATTTAATGTGTTTATGTGGCCATTTAATTTGTTGCTGTAATGTCTAACTGGTGCTAAGTGGGAAAAACATAACTGTCAGCAATCTGTGATAATTAATAAACAAATTACTACTGCCAATTAAATAATTGATCAAACTTAAGCTAATTTCCAAAATGAATAAATATGTCATTTCAAATGTACATTGTTTTGATTCTCTTAGTGGGTGTAACAGCATGAGGGACTAAACAAACATGATCTGCCTGATTGTAGCAAGTGTTAAGGGAGAAAGAAATAACATATACATTAAGAAGTGGTCAGGAAAACCAGAACACTGCTGCTCACCTTAGACACATACTAGACTGTGATCCAATATCACACCAGTTTTATGTCATTTGTTTTGGCTTCCTAAAATGTATTCATTTTAAAATGTTTTATCTTTAACCTTCAAGGCATTATATGATAAATCACCTTGATACTTATCAGTCTTGATAAACGGTTATGTGCCAGCAGAGTTATTTGTCCCGCTGACTTGTTTGTCTTGTTTCAAAATATAGGTATAAAATATTTGAAACATTCAGTTATTTTGCTCCGTAATTTTAAAATCAGCAATAGCAGCCTTTAGATGTACTAACGTTTTTTACTTGAACAATTATTTAATTCCATTTAAGCATTTTTAATGATTTACATGTATATATTTTGTACTTTTTTACATAAATATCTTCATTTTTGTTCATTATTACTTTTAAATTCTTTTGTATTTCATATACTTTTATGTTGTGAAGTTCCTTAGACACATGTTGTGTAAATGGCCACTCAAATAAAGCCCATGAACCATAGTATGAAATTATATTGGATGACCCTTTTGATTTCAAACATTACTCGGAATTTTAAAACAGCCTTCATGCCCTAAAAGAAAGAAACGGCAAGAAACAAGGAGTGAATGAAAAAAAATAATAGAACAAGCAGAGGCCAGACTGGAGTCAGCTTGAAAAGCAAGCCTATAGAAATCAGCTTAGATGAAGGCAGCGTGAGCAATGACTGCTGCTGGGATAGACCTGTCATTTTATTTCTTTTCTTGTATGCATTATTATTTTTTTTTATTACATTTTTATTCCAAAATGTGTTCAAAACTGAGGTTATCATAGCAGTATCAGTTTTTTCTTGTTACTTGTATCATTTTTTGGGTATGCACCTTGATTGACACTAGACGTTTGAAAAATCTCTGACAGAACTATTAGTATTTTGCAATCAGATAATTTGATTTTATTTTTTTTTTTTATTATTCAGTTCTCTGCTAGAAAGTAGCTACTCATGAACATATGAAAATGTATTTTTTCATGTTTAAAAGATAAAGGCACATTAAAATGAAGCTGGTAAACACCAATAATACACTTTTTAAAGAAATATCACAGCAAGCACAGAATTTGCCTGTATAATATTTGGCATTACATATTCCAGCAGTGCCCCAGCATTCACCATGAAAAGTTGGATGAGAACATGAGATGAAATCAGATGATATATTCCAGCAAATTTAGCTTAGGAAAAGTGCATAAATCTTTATTTTTTAAGATGCACATTTTAACTATAAATCTGCAGTGAAATATTATTTTTGGTATAATGGAAGATTTGTGAAAATAAATTCCACTTTGTGGAGCTTTTCCTAGTTCAGACTGTATTTGAAAAAGTTCATTTGCAGCCCTGTATTATTTTTATGCCTGTGAATTTCCCAAGACAAAAGAAACCACAGAGTGAAGTGGAGTGTACTTTTATTTTGCTAATTTTTTAATGCAAACGAGTCTGCTAAAACGTGCAAACTCAGACTTTTTCCTTTTGAAAGAACACAAATATTCCAGAGTATTTCAAAATTAAAAGCCTTGAAGGAATACTCAACCAAAAATTATATATTTTTTAACATGTTACCTACCCCATGTAGTGATGACTATGACAAATGTTTAACCTCATGTTTCACTCAGAACAGAGATGAAGAAAGTTCCTGATGTAATATAAATCTGTTGTGACCAATGTTTGACAACAGCAAACACTATCAAAACATCCATAACAAAAATATCACATTACTCACTTTGCATAATCCACATATGGAGTTATCAAGTCATATGGTCACAATAACCCAAACACAAATATTTTTACAAAAACATTGACAAATAGGTAAATTCTGGAAAATAGTCTTGTGAACTAAAACAGAAAGCACTCAGATTTGAAGAAGCGTTTTGAGTTGTAGACCTACCTCCTCCTTGTGTAATTTTTTGAAAAATGAATGAATAAGTTCCTAAACATCTGTTTAAAAAACGTGAGGTTTGTCTGTCTGATGTCTTGAGTTTTACATACCACAACAGAATAGAAAAATGAAAAAGGAGGGTTATGATTACAGCTTTTAGCCTTTCCTACAGCATGAGCTCCATCAGGCAGCACACTACTGGCTGTAAGAAAAAAGGGGTGAGCACGACTGCACTGGAAGATTGCCCTCAGTCAGTAAAATGGCAGCCATTTTCAGTTGTTTAAATTTATGTAGTCCAGCGACAAGATCAGCTACTGCAGTTGCCATATGTGACATACCCCACGACTGGAAGTTATGCAATGTGACATTGGTTTTGTCAAAGAAGGAACTCCGGCTGAGAAACTGCCCCAGACCCTTGGAAGTGATATTGAATGTTTATTTACTGTGTTTCTTGATTGTAAGCTAAGGTAAACTAAGACAAAGCGAAAAGATAGACACTTGCTAGTTGTAACTAAACACAGACCAGCATGATGGTATAAAGTACCAGAACTGAGATCTAGCACTACTGTTCGATCACATATAACATAAGATTTAAGGCTGGTTAAAGCATCTCAGTGCAAAAGCAGAACTTGCCTGGGTAGTTTAGCAGCTGCTTTCTGTGCACTAATAGATTTAATCATTTCAGCAGTGTAAAAACTGTATTACACACATTAATTCATGCAAAGTTTTAAATTATAAATTTAAATCAAGTTGCACTGCATGTATTTTTTTTTTCATTAAAATGTATACACTGTACTTCTATGAAAATGCACAAGAAATCCTGTTTTATATTGGGATAAATGTATTCTAATGGTCTCAAGATATACACCTAACCTATTTTAATTTGGAGTGGTCAGTTATTTTATACTTTTACCTTTTACTTTATACTTTTACGTTATACTTTTAGACAATGCGGAAATTTAATTTCCATTATGCAAAAAAACCCTTGCAAAGTCTGTGATTGTGATTTGAGCATTCTCAAAAAAGACCAGCTGTTTTTGGAAACACACACATGTGATACATTACTGAACAGAAATGAAACCTAAATTGCAAATTCTGATTGCACATTTCAGTCTAGGCTCTAAGCAGGCAGTTTAATCAAGAATGATCTGTCGGGCAGTTTAAAGAGCATCACACCATAGTCAAGCTGCAGGGCTCAAGGGGCTCATTACACCTGAAAATGCTAATGTACTAGTACAGTAGTTCAGAACACACAAAAAACAGACTGCTCAGTGCTAGGCCAATGAAATATAGTTAGAGGAATCATCCATCACACTGTGAGTGGGAAAGAATTAAAGAACTGATGTTAATCAATCAATTAAACACTGGCTGTACTTTTCGAAACACCAGTAATATTTAAGACATTTTAGAAAAGATCCTATTTTATTTTATTGTTTTCTTTTTTAAGAAGATGTTCAATGCTGCAGGGGATAGAACTGATACTCCAAGCATAAATGAGGTACATTTCAAATTGTGAAGTCCTTAGATTTTGCCATGTAGAACATTGTAGCTCTTTGTCCATTTCTATGTTGTGTTGTGTTTTTCCTAATTTCACAATGAATGGTAGTAGTCTAGTTGCCATGTCCTATTTAATTTAATGGGGCAAAGAACAACTTTTACAGGCACGGTTTTTATATAGTAGATGCCTTGCCAAGAATCATGACACCGAGATGTCATCCAAGAAACTTAAGTTCTTTTCTCGGATTGGGTTCAGGCATTAACAAAGAGCAGGATCTTTTAAAAGTTAATCTTTAAGCTAGTGATCACCCAGGGGTTCAAGTGGGATTTCAGAGATTGCCCATATCCAAGTGTTTTCAGCCCCCAAGAAAAGTATAATGATGCATCAATCTACTGTAGTTGTTAAGGGAAGATGTAGTTTCTGTTGATTGGGCCAGGGTCAACATCCATGTACATTTCAGTGCCAGCCCATAGTTACCTGAATGTACTGTTCAGAATTGCTTTTACAAGCTTAAGATGAATGTCCTTCTGGCAAGGTCTGGAAAAATGTCCTAATCAAATAAAATTCAGCAGGATAACTAAATGGCTTAAGGTAATGCTAGAGATAAAAAAAAAAAGAATATAGATCATGTTGGTCACTCAAGTAAGTGTGATTTGGGAATGCAGTTGTGTGGGTAGCAGTGAGGGTGGGTAGGAATAGGATGAAATTCTGTATCTTTTTTCTTTAGCAGAGAATAAAGTCTGGCTACAGAAAGCCTAGTAAAATAGGCAATGTCCACTTTGTTATACAGTACAGAAAGTAAATCTACAGGCGTGGAGACTTAATTCCTAAAGTGATTGATTTTGTTGATTCTCCACTTTTGTAAATTTAGTGAAAAAATATATACAATAGACATCTCATCTCCATTATGTTTTAAGGAAAATGGACAATCTTTCTTTGACAATCCCAGGTTTTATTATGTCTTCTACTACACAATTCAAATATCTTTGTGTCACTCTTTACCCCACATCCTCTTTTGAACCACATATCAATAACATCACTATGCAGCTTTTTTCCATTTCAAACAAACTGCAAGGTTGCGTCCCTCTCTCTCCGATATTGAAATTGAGAACCTGATTCATGGCTTTGTCTCTGCTCTGCCCTGAACATAAATAAACTGCAATATTTGCAAATTTCAGATGCACACACACACATTAAAACCCTAAGACCATATTGCTCCAACATTTCCATAATTATGTTGCCTTCCTGTTCATTTTCATATTCCCTCTAAACTTCTCCTTTAAATATTTAGGATTTTACTATAACCAGACATCCCATCACGTTCACTTTGTTCCTCTGACACAATTTTGTTAAATGTCTCATATGGGTGACAGTGGGTCCCAGGGCTATGGAATGGCCCTGCCTCTGGAGCTCATGTGCCTGTGTTTCACTCTCTACTTTTAAATCTAAACCTAAAACCCATCTTTTTAATGTTGCTTTTTGTTAGCTTCTGCTAATTTAGTATATTTTTATGTTTTTTTTTTTTTTTGTTGTATTTTTCGATGTACAGTGTACTTGTATATTTTAAAAAGCACATAAAATTAGTAAGTATTATTATTATTGTTATTATTATTATTATTAGTGTGCAAGCATGACTGATCCTTCCTGAAGCAGGAAGTTACCAAGTGCACTAAATGCGAAGGAATGTTTTCAGCAAATTCATTCCGTATGTGGAATCTAACTGTCCTGCACTACCTTTCCTAAAGAGAAATGGTACCATTAAACAATACTGTACACATATCACAAGAAATGTACACACAGAAGATGAATGTGTTCACAAATGAACATTTATTACCTTTTTCCTGAAAATAGAGATTGATAGCATGGCGATGCATTGTATAGTCTTAGTGCCTCATAGCTCTGTAGAGACCTTGGTTAAATTCCTAGAATTTGTGGTGTCTGTATAGTTTCTGTATGTATTTCTGTATGGATTATCTCTTAATTCTCTGTCTTCCCCTACCATTGAAGTGAGCATCAGGTGAATTGGGGTTCAAGTGTCTTCTTTTTATGTATTCTTTTCTTTGTCTCTTAAATACTATTTTGTAAATTCTGCTTGTGTTTTCTATTTGTATTTTATTATTTTTAGTAAATAGTGTTTTGTTAATTAGTTTGTATTGTTATATTATGTTAATAACGTATTTGTTAATTCCTTGTATTATTTTCCCTGTCCCCTTCATGTTGAACTTAAAGATGTAGAGTGTCCTTAATCTGCAGATGAGGGACCACCTCTTTTCTGTATAAACCTGTGAAAGATTCAAAGCTAGCATTTAGGCGGTCTTTTTCTTTCCTTTTGTAGTTCACCACCTCTTTGGGTTATAATTTTATGAGTTTCTTCTTAATAATCTTTTATGTATTGCTTAGCAACTGTGTTTGATTTTAGTGTTGTCTTTTAGCTTTTATACCTTTTTGCTATTCCTTTGTTCATGTTTTTATTTATTTATTTATTTTTGTAAATAAAATATTTACATTTTTTTTAACAACCTTCTCCCCATATCAGCCTTGGAACCTGCTTCTTCTATAATTTGGGGCCAGGCTGATTTTGTTTTAATAAGCCTTGAGGCATAGTTTTTATAATGAAGCCCTTTATGAATTTCAAGAGCTAGACAAGTCCTAACACCCATGGTGTGGACTTCTGTCCAGTCCTAGTTCCAGCCTTGTGTTATATGCTGCCAGAATGTGTTCTGGATTCTTTTTGCACTGTATTATCAAATTTAGCTTGGCGATTGAACAGATGTATGGATAAACAAGCAAGTTAAAGGAGATGTTAAACACAGAAGTGCTTAAAAAAAATTATACATCTGCATTATATTTGCTCACCATGAAAGATAACTGCTATTTGAAGGCAAGCTGTATATGTACTGATTTTTAAATATATAAGAGAAGATGATCAAAAAGAAATGTGTAAAGGAGGTGACATTCTTAAAGTTTTTTGATTCTATCCAAGGCAGGGCTCCAGACTGTGACTAAAACGGTCACAAATATGACCAAAAAAAGGTTTTGGTGGTTATCGTTTCTACTCAGATCACCAGTGGTGAATGAAATCATTGAAACTTTAAACTTATTATATTGTAACAGATGCCTTTTTTTTTATTGTTGAGCAGATGTGCCATTAACATATGTGTCTGTACCGGGGAGCTCCTCCTTAGAGATCCATGAGCCGGTTTCCACTAAAGTCTGGTAAAAGTGACATTGGACTTGGAGACGAGTATGTGAAGATGTTTCTAACTACAAAGCGCGTCTGATGCGCCAGATGTGCATTCCAAATGGTGAATTTCAAGTAGAGGCTGGTTATGCTTGTGCCACATTAATGAATAAAGGGCTGAATATGACACAACAGGTCATCAAAATTCAAGGAAGACATGCAAACCATTTGAAATTTATCTGCACATCATGCAAGTCTCCTGTTATGAATATATCTGTGGCCTATAAAATTCAGTTGTTCCTTCTGATATGGCACACACGTACTAAGGTGTGATTGTCACATATCTCATTGTTTTTGTATATATGCATATCTTTTGTCTTTTGATTTTACAGATTGTCCATTAAACATGCTGGCATGTCCATCAGTAACCTGTCCACACAGCAGCCTGCCCACTATTTCTTCACGCACAATGATATCATTAAGATTGCAGGTGTATTATATGTTGTTGTTTTACCGGGGTGCTCTATGATTGATGGCGGACAGTAAACGATGTTAAAATGGTAATGATAAATACCACTTTTTTAGTCATTTTGGCATGTGCAATATGCTCTGTTACCAATAAAACTGTTACCAATAAATTCTTGAATAGGAGCTCATCAATATAAAAACATGGAAAATATGATTTCTAAAAATATTAATAATAGTAATAATTATAATTACAATTCATTAGTTGACACCCAAGAACTCTGTACAAAGACATTTAAAAGACATTGTTACAATAAATGTACTAATCCACTTTCACGCCATATATGTTGCCTTACTCTTAAACAGTTTCTCAGGTAGTTTTTTCTGTTGAAAAAAAGAGAGAATAAAGGCTTTGTTTTGGAACTCAGTTTCACCTGTGTCATATGAGTGATTAAAACGGTATAAATTAAATAGTTTAAGTTCTATCAACAAACAAAAAAAAGAACGAAAGAAAGAAACTCCCTTGCCAGTCATGACCATCCCTTTAAATTGGGAGATAATCTCATTTTCACAGTAGGTGTCATTATCCCATAAAACTCATTTTCCTGTGTATTACATGCACAGCTGATCATGGCAGATTAAAACTTATCAAATACTTTCTTTAAACTAGTAGAAAGCATTCAGTGGTAATCTTTATCAGCTGTGCCCCCTTCAAAAATGGGCAGTTAAAATGCTGCACAGTGTCTTTAATTAACCTATCAGGCCATTTTCTACAGCATTTTCATATCTACTGTGCCCCTCCATCTCTTCCTCAAGAGGGGGCAGTTATTTCTACAGCTATACTGTAAGCTGCTTGCAAAATGAGCACTGTATAGCTTAAATTTTTCAAAAAGTGTTTTAAATGACTGTAGACAGTCTTCCATATCAATCTCATATTTAATGTGCCTCTCCATCCCGTCCACTGGAGGGGACACTCATTTTCACAGCTGAGCCTTTGTTATTGAAATACTATTCTGTTTACAAAATGAACACTGGATAGCTAACATTAAGCTAAACAAATCTATTGTCACATTTTTCTCTACTGTGCCCGTTTCTCCTATCCATTGGGAAGGACACTTATTTCCCTAGCTGGAGAAGAGCCTCCTGTCTGCTGCTTACACAATGAACACTGGACAGCTACCTCCACAGATAGTGGAGGTACTGATTGTTTTCAGACATAATGGATATATTAGAAAGGGAAAGCAATGGACCTCCAACAGAAGTACACAATGAGGTATTCCCTATTTAATAACACACATGAGGTGCACCTGGAACAGCCATGCTATAATTTTTAGGTTCTCACTAAAGTAATTTAATCGTTGTACCTCAACTATCTGATATCCTCTTTCAGCATTTAAGGTAAAATGACAAAAGCTCAAATGATACATATATAAAAAAAGAAAAGACATGCATTCCATTGTTCTACTTCTAATGGTGATGTTTTTGTCATGAACTAATGTCTAAATTATTTTCAAGTGAAATTTTATCTGGTTCAACAGTGTCAAATGTACTAAGCAATCTGTCAGAGTTTCTTGAGAGAATGGGCTTCTGAAATCAAAATTCAGATCCGTGATATGTATTTTAGGAGCACATCAATTCCTTTTGATAGTTTCATTAGAGTGGAAATTTTTGACCTCTTCTTTTTAGGACCAAAGGTCTAATGAAAACAGCATTACTAATATATTGTAAGAAAAAGTCCAATAAGTACATAAGTAACTAAATAAATCTGATAAGATCTGCTGCTTAAAATAAAATGGAGCAGCATGATCATTTTCAAAAATGAAATGTCAGCTAATAAAAAGTGCTTTTTGTAGCAGTTCAATGTAAATTTGTTTAAACATTCAGATTGGCGCCTTGTTTAAATATTAATTTGGAAGTTTCAGCTATTAGCATTTTTTTAAATTGCTCTCAAATCTCTTGCATATACTAGATCTCTTACGCCATACAATATATTTGCAATAGCTATTTTCAGAAACTAAACACAGTTAATCTCCTCTTAAAATTAATTTTTAACATTTCCAGGTTTTATGCATAAAAATCAGACAGTGACTAATCAATATTTCTAATATGGTAAAAGCACTATTTACATTTGACTTTAATGTGCAGAACTACATTGACTATTCCAAGGCACCATCATTAAATGTAAAACAGTTACTAAAAAGTTTCGGTGTTTTTATGATGCCATAAGGCTAATGGAACAGTCCTTCCAGTAAAGACACTTTATACCTGCCCTCTTTGACTTTAAGTATATAAACTAGACAGTGACTATTTCGGAGTAAACAATCAAAATTTTTTTTTTTTTTTTGCTATTCTTATGAAACTAAAAGTCCTCAACCTCTACCAAAAAGCCTTGTGAAAAGGCTTATAAGAAAGTACAAGATAGAGGTATAATTATCATAAATAAGATATATGAACATCAGAGGCAGATACCAAGGTGGGTTAGAATATTCTGGATTCCAAGGGAAATGCATTGCTTCTAGCAAAATCAGTACCTGATCTACACCAGACAAATTGTATATATTTTTCTCTAATCTCACTTACATCTGTAATAGTCATGGCTTAATCCATATTATGCTTCAATAAATACACATATGTATTATTGTTTTATTGGGAATATACTTACTCCTGTTTGAGAGAAAAAAATGAGATTAATACATTCAAGTGATTATACATATTTATACATTAAATACTTTCATATATTTTGAATATGAGGAAGCACCTTGAAGCCCAAAATAATGAAAAGAATCCCAAAGTACACAAAAAATCACTTTATTAAAGAAAATAATTACTTAAAGTAAGATTAAAAGGGAAAACACAAATTGATAGATAGATAGATAGATAGATAGATACTTTATTAATCCCAAAGGGAAATTCACATAATCCAGCAGCAGTATACTGATACAAAGAAACAATATTAAATTAAATAGTAATAAAAATGAAAAAAAATATATAGTGTGGGGGAGGAACGATCTCCTCAGTCTGTCAGTGGAGCAGGACAGTGACAAAAGTCTGTCACTGAAGCTACTCCTCTGTCTAGAGATGACACTGTTAAGTGGATGCAGTGGATTATTCATGATTGACAGGAGTTTGCTTAGTGCAAATTAAATTAAATTAAACAGAAAGCATCAAAGCCTGTAACCTTTTTTTCTAAAACGTTTTCTCTCTTCAAGTAGACTTGCCCCCCACAAGAATACAACAGGCACTCCCAAGACTCCTATCCCATCTCTATTTCTGATCTCTCTAACATCCATATGTAAAGTTCTTGCCTTGACTCCATTCATTTTAGATTTCAGGCCAAAGGGCTGCCTTATCCCCCAGTCCAGGGTTGTTTACAGGTAATAACATTTCTTGGGTCAGAGGTGGCTGTGAAAGATCCATGACCACCAGGCATCAGTGTTCTCTGGTGGTCTCTCAACAATATTGTTGAAAACTCCAGAAATCCAAAAAATCAATAACTCTATCATGATCAAAATGAATCACAAACAACTGTGGAAAACCTCCAGATTTATAGTGTGGAAGGCAGTCCTTGACCCTAACCCTGTCTCTTGTGGAACCATCCACAAAACACACAGAAAATAGCAAAGGCAACTGGCATACATAGAGGTTGGGAGCATGCATTGTACAGCGCATTACCACACCCACCACGCAGTGAACCACCAGGATTTGACCCCAAGTGTAGCTGTGTAACAGTTGACACCTCAACACCACACCTGAACAGGCCGCCACCAATCCCCAAGTTTTCCCTGCAAGTTAGAGGACCTGCTTGCAGTGTTGGGTGCAGGTTATCATCAAACCCAGAACAAAGCAATTGAAGGTTAAGGGACTTGCACAAGGGCCAATGGCGTGAGTCACTTCTTGCGATTATGTTATTTGAGCCAGCAACCTGCTGGTACAGATCCCTAACCTTGGAGCCACCACTCCAACCTACAAGCATACATAAAATAGAGAAAACCAAAAATAGAATCAAAAATGAATAAAAGAGGTACAAAAATGAATTTGAATCCTAACCAGGGGAGGGACCCTGACTGAGCAAAGACATTGCATTCCAGGGCATTCAACAAACATATACAGTAGAATGTATCATCCTTCTGTTCAACTTCCTCTGCTGGCTGTGTAATCTGTTGTGCCACTGTCAATGTGTTTTTTTCTCTCTCAAATCTCTTAACAGCCCAAGCCCCTATTATGTTCAACCTTTTCCTATACAATTCATATACAGCATATCCTCATATCTTTTCATCCTTTTTCTTTTTTCATTGTTATTAGGAGAACAAAACACATACAGGAAAACACAGTTTAGACAAAGATACAATCAATACAGCATTGCAGACATTGTGTTCCAAACAGTTCTATCATTCATTTCCCTTTCCAATTTAGGGATATATTTGACAAGGCAATTCAGTGTAATGTACTTCCTTACATACACTAAAACAATAGAAAGACCCTGGGTGCTTTTTTAACTTTAACATTACTTGCCAGATTAAAAAATAAAAATAAACCATTTCTCTCAAAACAAATCTAATGTTTTCTATTTAAAGGTATTATAAACCATCGCTTTCCAATTGAGTTATGGGACGAAGTCTTTGTGGAGCAATGTAGTGTAGAATATCACAGTAGCCTTTTATTCAATATTACACCAAATATTGCTGTTTGAGGATTGACAGTGAGTTTAGACTCAAGGTCTTTTAAGAGACTTTCAAGTATTTTAGTCCAAATTGGTCTAAGTTAAGAGCATTCCAAAAATAGGTGACCTAGTGAGTTGGGTGCTTGATGACATTGTTCATACTTTGGTTTTTGTCCCAGTTTTAGAGAACTTAATGAGCTATATGTGAGCAATGTACTATTTTTAGGTAAAT
Organism: Polypterus senegalus; assembly: GCF_016835505.1. Classification (NCBI taxonomy): domain Eukaryota; kingdom Metazoa; phylum Chordata; class Cladistia; order Polypteriformes; family Polypteridae; genus Polypterus; species Polypterus senegalus. The sequence goes on along the minus strand of NC_053156.1, from coordinate 190,389,247 downwards.
TATGGCATGCTGTGAACAGATTTAGGAAGAATTTATTTTATGGATTGCTGAATTTCACTTCTTACCTTAAACTGTAATATAGAAATCTTTTTCCCATCATGCCCTAAGATCAACCATGGATAAACTGTTTTTAATTTTTGTCAGTAGAATGTAGAAATATTACTAGATATATGTTACTGGCTTGTATTGCTTCAGGGACAGCTATTGATGGAAAGTTAAGAAGGTTGGTTTTGCCTGTGTTTCCAGCTTATATTGTGACCTGCAGGAGGTGCTCCAGCTCCCCAAACCCGACTCAGACAGATGCAGACATAAGTCTTTCGACACACAGGGTTATATTTTCTTGTGGGAAAATATTCCTAATCATTTCTCACACAGTAATGCTCAGTACAAAAGCACAGTACTACAAGCCTACAGCACATTTCTTCATCTGTTTTTCTCTGCGTCCACGCCTTCTCCAGTAAGCATTGTTTTCTTCCTCCTGACTCTGGCTCCTAGAGCATTGGCAGCTGGTTCCTTTTATGTAATACCTGGGAGTTCGTTTGGTGGCTTGGTCCAGAAGCAGTTCTGGGTAAGGTGGGAACTTGAAGAAGCAGGGCTCTGCAGTCCCTGCAGCACTCCCTGGCGATACCTGAGGAAACCATTACTGCAGAGCCATCAAATTCCAAGTCCCAGTATACCATGTGGGAATCCAGGGTGCTGTAGCAACCCAGGGTGCCATCTAGTGAGTCAGGGGAGGTAATGCCCTGAGCACTCTTTTTGCCTTGGTCCTTCCATTGCAAAGGCCTCCCAGCCAGGTAAGAACACCGGCTGTCTGCCACAATATATATAAAAAAATTGTGTGTTGCTAGATAATTACATTTAAGACAAAGAATGTATAAACATTAGATATCTCTGAAGGTCTGGATATATAGTGACTTATGTGAATTAAATCTATACTAATAAAAGGCAAAGCCCTCACTGACTGACTGACTGACTGACTGACTGACTCACTGACTCATCACTAATTCTCCAACTTCCCGTGTAGGTAGAAGTCTGAAATTTGGCAGGCTCAATCCTTACAGCTTACTTACAAAAGTTGGGCAGGTTTCATTTCGAAATCCTACGCGTAATGGTCATAACTGGAAGTTATTTTTCTCCATATACTGTAATGGAGTTGAGCTGGATGGCCGTGGGGGGCGGAGTTTCGTGTGACATCATCACGCCTCCCACTAATCACGTGAACTGACTATAAACGCAGTACGTAGAAAACCAGGAAGAGCTCATAAAAGCGCTGAAGAAAACATGCATTATATAATTGAGAAGGCAGCGAAACAATAAGAAGCGAGCGACTGACATATACAACCATATTCATGAGTGCTGCTACTTCGGAAACAAAGAAGGTGTAAACCTAAAGTTTAAATTAAGTGCCTGCCCATATAAGGGCGTCCGTCAGCGGCAATCCAATAGAAACACTGCCGCTAAATATTCACGGGTGAAGGACTGTGCTTATGCAGACGAAGATGAGATGGTCAGGGTGGTGTTTGGCACAAACTCAGCGAAACTGCGAGAGAAACTTTTAAGTGCCGGGTCTTAGCTAACATTACATACAGCCGTGGACATCACACGAGATGGCACCAGCACCACGCGGCTCACGTGAACTGACGCAGTGCACAGACAAAAAGCAACATTTCCAAAGAGTGCTGAACAAAAACCGAATTACACAATTGAGAAGGCAGCAAAAAAATATGAAGCGTCTAATGCATACAAGCATATTCATAAGTGCAGCTACTGCGGAAACAAAGCACATGGTGGAAAAAGTCAATGTCCCGGTAAAGGAAGACAGTGTAAAAAAAACCTGTGCATGCAGTGTGTCACATCTCAGATAAAGAGGAAGATGAGCTGTTTATTGATGCAATAAGAAACGAATCGATGAATGAAACCTCTTATCTTTACAATGATTGACAAACACGGAATGTAACTTGAACACAACACATCCTACAAATATGAACCTGATTGAAAGAAATAATGATAATCAAATCCTTGATGACAGCAACACTCAATAACACTCACAAAACAATTACTGTATATTGACAATCATGTTACGTTATTTTTAAAATGTTCCCTTTTCTTTTTCATAACTTCTTTAACACACTACTTCTCCGCTGCGAAATGCGGATATATATATATATATATATATATAATAATCTCAAATAGACAAGCCACACGCCATGGCGCAATTGTAGAGGCTTTGCCTCTAGTGCCGACATCCGAGGTTCGATTCCCGAGAATGGATGCACTGAGTATGTACGCGCGCTTCCCGATTAATTTTACCCTTGCATCTCCTTGGTTTGGGACGTATGAAAAAATATGCAGTTAACGCAGAATCATGTTACGTTATTTTTTAAATGTTTCCTTTTCTTAGCACAAGCACAGCTGAGAAGCTTCGATGCATGTACTCCATAACGCGTTAAAAAATAACGCATTTAATCACACTTTCAATTCCAAGCAAAGGGGAACTTTTGTCAATGCATGATTTCCTGGTACATCGATTACACTGATGCACACATCACAGCTACAAAAATGTTAGAGTCGGAATAAAGCGCTACGACTGATCGGAGGAAAATTTCATTTCAAAGGACTACCCGACCGAAGCCTTGATAAAACCATGGTTTTGTGCACACTGAAAAGCAAGCAAAATTAGATGCATTACAGAAAGCGGACTTTGTGGCTCTTACTGGGGATCATTGGATTTCCGTGATCGTTAGTAATTCTAATTACATCTAATTACAAAATGTTCAATGATCACACTATTTTAGCCTAATGTACAAAATAATTTTGGCTAAGATTACTCAGAGTTTAAAGATTAAGTTGGTCAAATTAACTTTTATGTTTCTGACTTATTTTTTTAAGAAGAAAAACTGCACTTTATATTGAAATTTTGGTTATTATTATTTAAAGACAATACCATTCTGAAAATGTACTTAAGGTACTTAAACTACCACTTTATTTTTTAAGTCTGCCCAATTTTAGCCAGGGATGATATTTTTGTTTCTGTTTTGAATTGAAATGCAGTTTAAAAGCATTTGTTTTTTCAGAAATTAAAAGAGCTTGAGTTTACAATATTCATGTCCATGTCTATTATTTGATTCTGTCGCCCAGTAAAACCCTTTTAAATTAAAAAAAAAAACATTTGCGATTTGGGGCAAATTTTCATGTGTGATTACATACGATTAATCAAGATTAATTATTACACAGCCTCTAATTAATTGGATTAATTTTTTTAATCGACTCCCACCCCTAATATATATATGTATATATATATGTGTGTGTGTCTATATATATATATGTATATATATGTGTATATATGTCTATATTTGTATATGTGTATATGTATATGTATATATATATATGATGTGTATATATATGTTTATATATATGTGTGTGTGTGTGTCTGTGTGTATATATATATATATATATATATATATATATATATATATATATATATATATATATATATATATATATATATATATATATATATATATACTGTATATGCCAGCAACACTCATGACAATGACAACACAATTTCTTTTCTTTTTCATTACTTCTTTAACACACTACTTTTCCGCTGCGAAGCGTGGGTATTTTGCTATATATATATATATATATATATGCCAGCAACAGTCATGACAATGACAAAACAATTACATTGCCAATCATGTTACATTATTATTAAAATGTTTCCTTTTCTTTTTACTTTTCCGCTAAGAAGTATTTTGATATATTTATATATATATATATATATATATATATATATATATATATATATATATATATAGATAGATAGATAGATAAATAGATAGATAGATAAATATATATAGATAGATATGACAACAACACAACAATCATCTTACGTTATTTTTAAAATGTTTTCTTTTCTTTTTCATAACTTCTTTAACACACTACTTATCCGCTGCGAAGCCTGGGTATTCTGCTAGTACTGTATAAATCTAAAGAGCCTGGAATATGTCATTATCATGCACAGAATCTGCTGATTAGAGCGTCGCTGACTTAAAGTGTGTTCTACAGTGTTACTCTATCCAGAGTTAATGGTGGATCACAGTGTTTTCTTATTGACAGTAAATAACATTGACTAGAGTACAGAGCAAAGCATGTAGCAGAAAGAATTTTGAAAAAGATTTCCTTTCAATGGCTAACCAAGCATGTTTGGTTTTCTTTTAATTCTGCCTCCCTCCAAAATCATAGTACATGTATGTTTACACCTCACTAACTGAACTGAAAATTAGGCAGTAACACATCACCTTCTGCTGCCATCGTCAATATCACTTTCATTAATATGTCATTAGACAAACATATACTGTTTTAAAAATTATTAAATCATTTGTATTCAAATAATAATAAATGTCATTAAATGATCATTTATACATTGGTAACTTTTTTTTATAACTTTCTTTGATAAGTCATTATCAAATATTATACAATTATTCTATACACCATTCCAAGTCATTTATTCATTAGTTGTAGATCTTTTTGAAGGAACTAATCAATAGTTGAAGCTATTCATTCATTGTAAACATTTGGAAATGTTTATTAATGAAAGTTATCAGAAAGTGTTATTAAGTCATCTTTTTAATATGTGGCTATTGCACATTTCAGATAAATTAAGTTACAATTGAATCTAACTTTTTAAAAAAGTATATTTTAATATAAACATGGATGTTCTGAATATGATATCAGGGCTTTTGGATGAATTAAGGATATTCATTTTAGTAATATTAATTTTCTCACCTAGAGTAAGACAAAGTGTTGACCATCTATTAACATTTTACTTTATATTTCAGAAATAAAGTTACATTTTCTTGGAACAGTAAGTCAATGATATCTGAACTGTTATGAGATGAGAGATAAAAAATTGATGTAGTTTACTCCTGACTGCAATTCTAGGAAGGCATTAACATTACCTTTGAATCATGAAATCTTATGAAATTCACCAGATTTAGTACCAGTGGCAATGATGAGAATGCATCCAAAATGAGGAGGCATCTTATCATCACCATCAAGAAATACTTATTCCACAAGCCCAATTTCCAAACCTACTTTATAGAGTTATATCATACATCAATATATGTTATTGCTAGACTGGGCTCTGTGGCACCATAAACCAGACCCCTTTTTGTAGTCCTGAAATCTCACAAATTATTTAAAAACCAAAACAGTTAAGCAGATGAGGACCTTTGATGTTCTATAGAATTTGTGAAATTGAACTCTGTTGTGACTGGCAGGGCACCAGAAAATTCTGGATCACCAGACTCTCACTATAATCAAAACCTATTGCTAGTTTTTATGAAGTATGTAGCCTAGCTGCCTGGTGGTAAAGATCTCTGTGGTGAACCCACTCTGTGCTGCCTTATCAGAAGCATTTGGCTGTTTAGCGAGGCGCCACAAGCTGGGTTGTTTGGGCTGATTGTTTACATTGAGAGTTTGTTAAGGGGCTATGTGCAGTGCCCTTCAGCCTCTCTGGGTAAACTGAGAATATATATAGGTCACAATATGTATAATATATTCTACTTTATAATGTATATGGTGCTTGCTGGGGAGAAGGTTTCAGGAAGCCAAGCTCCACAAAAGATGCTTAATTTCAGCTGTATCTGTGTGAAAATGCGACATAGCTCTGTATCCTCCCAACATTTACGGGAAGTACTACACTCCCTCTACATCTGGGTTACCCTTAATGGGCATTTTCTGGCTTTCATTCTTCTATTCCCTTTGTTTGGAGAGAAGAGGGCAGGTTCTGAGCCATCCTGTTATCTTCAAACTTCTTTCATAACATTTCTTGTGTCCACTGGGTGCTCTGCACAAGGAAACAGAGTGTTGTGATATTATGCCTTTGGCTTCATGGGAAATGATGGAATGCCAAATTAGAAGTTTCTTTGATAGAGCACAGTGCTTGTGGAAACCTTGGGGCTGCAAAGGCTGACACCCTAGAAAATAAGTAAATTTAGAAATCCACTCTACAAGGCGCCTAGAAAGGAGACTAGAAGGTGAAATGAGTTACAGTGCCTCTCAGTATGGTCACAAGACCTGACCTCTGCACCCCAGTAATGAATAAAAAGAACCAGGTGCTCCATGCATTAGCATGAGGGATATGGGCTCTTTCTTATTCTATATATTTGTGGGAAGTTATCAATGTTTCTAATTAAAATAATTATTTTAAATGTTCTACAAAGTCATCTTATATTATAGGTATTCACAGTAAATTTCAATTTAGAAAAAGTATGCATGTAGCTGATGACCTTACATACAATTATGTAGAGTGATAATTCATAAACAACTTTTATAAAAATCACTAAAATGTTAAGAATGACTGCTTGAGCAGTGCAGATTCACCAGGGTGTCTTGTCTCTTCATTTCCCAAGTGCTGTTCTGAATGCATTTATAAAGAGAGTCAAAGCACAGTGAATGGGAAATTAATCTCAAAAGGCTCAGAATTTTTGGTGATGCATTTAGCATGTGTGGGTAATATATGAATAATATACAAAAATAAATGGTGTGAAAAGTAAAGTGTGAAACACAAATCTGTTTTGAGGTGTCACGGGTTATAACTGAGCTCTCTTCTGTTCAGGACATATGTAACACATACCTCCTTAGTATTGCAATATTATAATTAAAGACCTCAATCATCAACTTAATTTCTTCTCTCTCTCCCTCATACTCTCTGTGTCCTTCATTTTTACAAACAGTACAACAGAATTAGTATCCACTGAATTCTGGGACAGTTTTTATCTGCAGATCATAAGGCAGATCAGGTTTTACTACCACCAACATCATGAGTGTGTCCTGATATATGTTTTATATATATCACCTGATGTTAAATTTAATGTGTCATACTATATTCATTGACTGTACTGTATTCATTGAGTGTTGCCAGTGCAGATAATAATCATAATATGCCATTAGCACATAACTGGAACCTGAACTTGGACATGAAACATTGAGGATTTCTGAAGGACAAGGTTGGATTGCCAGCTGTACAAGGACTGATCTTGACTTCTGGCCCAAAAGTTTGCTCTCTTTGAAATATGTTTAAAATTAAATTGTTTCTTTTCATAAGTATAAAATGTAGATGAACAAAAGATATGGTACAACATATATAACGTATGGTACAACATATATATATTACTAATTGTTTCCCACACAGTAATGCTCAGTACAAAAGCACATTACTACAAGTCTACAGCACTTTTCTTCATCTGTTTTTCCTGTTTCCACTCTTTCTCCAGTAAGCATTGTTTTCTTCCTTCTGACTGGCTCATACAGCATTGGCAGCTTGTTTCTTTTATGTAATACCTGGAAGTACTTTTGGTGGCTCATAGTTTTGGTCCAGAAGCAGTTCTGCGTAAGGTGGGGACCCGAAGAAGCAGGTGCTTTGCAGTCTCTGCAGCACTCCTTGGCGATACCTCAGGACACCATCAGTTCTGAGGGAAGATTTTTCATGGAACATATTAAGTTTGAGTTTATAAAGACAAAGAGTTCATATATATTAAAGAATATTACCCCGGGTGTTTAGAAGAATAAAAATATCACTAGAATAGATTACTGTGAACGTTTTACTTATGTATGTAGAAAGAACTAAAGGTGTTAAAATGCTGGTAACAGAAATAATAAATACAGTAATCCCTCGCTATATCACGCTTCGACTTTTGTGGCTTCACTCTATCGCGGATTTTATATGTACAGGTGCTGGTCATAAAATTACAATATCATGACAAAGTTGATTTATTTTGGTAATTCCATTCAAAAAGTGAAACTTGTATATTAGATTCATTCATTACACACAGACTGATGTATTTCAAATGTTTATTTCTTTTAAATTTGATGATTATAACTGACAACTAATGAAAGTCCCAAATTCAGTATTTTGGAAAATTAGAATATCAATTAAGACCAATGCAAAAAAAGGATTTTTAGAAATGTTGGCCAACTGAAAGGTATGAACATGAAAAGTATGAGCATGTACAGCACTCAATATTTAGTTGGGGCTCCTTTGGCCCGGATTACTGCAGCAATGCGGCGTGGCATGGAGTCGATCAGTTTATGGCACTGCTCAGATGTTATGAGAGCCCATGTTGCTCTGATAGTGGCCTTCAGCTCTTCTGAATTGTTGGGTCTGGCGTATTGCATCTTCCTCTTCACAATACCCCATAGATTCTCTATGGGGTTAAGATCAGGCGAGTTTGTTGGCCAATCAAGAACAGGGATACTATGGTCCTTAAACCAGGTACTGGTAGCTTTGGCACTGTGTGCAGGTGCCAGGTCCTGTTGGAAAATGAAACCTGCATCTCCATAAAGTTCGTCAGCAGCAGGAAGTATGAAGTGCTCTAAAACTTCCTGGTAGACGGCTGCGTTGACCTTGGACCTCAGAAAGCACAATGGACCAACACCAGCAGACGACATGGCACCCCAAACAATCACTGACTGTGGAAACTTTACACTGGACCTCAAGCAACGTGGATTCTGTGCCTCTCCTCTCTTCCTCCAGAGTCTGGGACCTTGATTTCCAAAGGAAATGCAAAATTTACTTTCATCAGAGAACATAACTTTGGACCACTCAGCAGCAGTCCAGTCCTTTTTGTCTTTAGCCCAGGCGAGACGCGTTTGATGCTGTCCCTTGGTCAAGAGTGGCTTGACACAACGAATGCGACAGCTGAAACCCATGTCCTGCATACGTCTGTGCGTGGTGGTTCTTGAAGCACTGACTCCAGCTGCAGTCCACTCTTTGTGAATCTCCCCCACAGTTTTGAATGGGTTTTGTTTCACAATCCTCTCCAGGGTGCGGTTATCCCTATTGCTTGTGCACTTTTTTCTACCACATCTTGTCCTTCCCTTCGCCTCTCTGTTAATGTGCTTGGACACAGAGCTCTGTGAACAGCCAGCCTTTTTAGCAATGACCTTTTGTGTGTCAATGGTCGTCTTTTGGACAAATGTCAAGTCAGCAGTCTTCCTATGATTGTGTAGCCTACAGAACTAGACTGAGAGACCATTTAAAGGCTTTTGTAGGTGTTTTGAGTTAATTAGCTGATTAGAGTGTGACACCAGATGTCTTCAATATTGAACCTTTTCACAATATTCTAATTTTCCGAGATAGTTCATTAGTTGTCGGTTATAATCATCAAAATTAAAAGAAATAAACATTTGAAATACATCAGTCTGTGTGTAATGAATGAATCTAATATACAAGTTTCACTTTTTGAATGGAATTACTGAAATAAATAAACTTTGTCATGATATTCTAATTTTATGACCAGCACCTGTAAGCATATCTAAATATATAATGCAGATTTTTCGCTACTTCGCGGTTTTCTGAGGACAATGTTTTTTTTTTTATTTCTGGTACATGCTTCCTCAGTTGGTTTGCCCAGTTGATTTCATACAAAGGACGCTATTGGCAGATGGCTGAGAAGCTACCCAATCAGAGCATGCAGTTAAGTTCCTGTGTGCTGATTGGCTCAGCGACGGAGCGCTGAATTCGATTCCGCTGCCTTAACCAGGAAGTCTCGTCTCGCTCATTCAGCATCAACGTGTTTCGCTGTGTTAACTTGTGTGCGCTTTTGTGTTTGTGCATAGTCAAGCCCTTTGTTATGGATCCAAAATGATCTGTTCCTGCTACTGCTTACGAGGCCGTGCCCATGCGCCAACGGAAGATGCTAACAATTGCCGAAAGGTAAAAGTTTTGGATATGTTGAAGGAAGGGAACAGCTACAACACTGCAGAACGCCATTACGGCATCAATGAGTCCACGATTCTTTTTATTTAAAAATGAGGAAAAGAATATAAGATCTACGGCCGCAGTGTTCTTTAACCTGGGAGCAAAATGAGTTGTAAGTGGATGTAATAAGATGGTAGTCAGGATGGAATCTGCTTTAGAGATTTGGATTGAAGACTGCCAGAAGAAGAACAACGGCGGTGCTACACAGTCGCCTGAAGAGGCTCCTTTAGAAGAGCTGTAACGCTCTCCTTTGTTGTGCAGTAAAATTAAACTCATTGTTATCGAACAAGTCATCGTGTCATTGTTGGTGAGTAACTATAATTAATTTTCTACGTACAGCACTTATTACATGTACGTACGTTTAGTGTCACTGTACACACAATTTACTGTATACTATTTTTCTTGCATTGTACATATTTATTGCTGGTGGCCTGTCTGTCGTAGTGGCTGTAACATATGTGATATCGGAGACGCTCAATATCTTTAAAATAATATTTAGGTTTTACTGTATATAAACAGTGTGTTTACATACATAACTTCAACGAATCTTACCTAATATCTAAGAGAATACAAAGGATTTATTCTGTATAGCTGTGTGGGGAATGGTTATAATAGTGTGGGAGAGTTTATAAGGGCTTAAAATATATAAAAATAATCATATGAACATATGGTTTTTACTTCGCGGATTTTCACCTTTCGCAGAGGGTTCTGGAACGCAACCCCCGCGATTGAGGAGGGATTACTGTTAACCTATTATTTGGAATAGCTGAACAACAAGTTCCTAAAATTGCAAAAAAATCTAAATGCCATACAAATAAGTTTCTGAAAAAAGGGTTAATTAATCCGTCCATCCACTTTCCAATCAACTGTACTGTATGTATCCATCCATTTTTTTAACATGCCTAATTCAATTTGTTACCGTGGCGGCGAGCACTTTTCCCAGCAGTATTCATTGTAAGGAAGCTTGATGGGGCACCAGAAAGCATAATTTGAGGATCGAAAAAAACCTGAAAGCTTTTTAATCTCTCACATACTGTCACCTAACAAGTAGGGTCACCTTCTAAACATCTGAAAAATAAACAGACACACTGTGAGCAAAGGGGAGGTAATATATAAGTTGTCCTATATTGAGTGTAAAAATCATTAACCAACAACCAACCAACAAAAAGATAATAGCAATGATCATTATAACCACTATTATTCATTTTGACATTTTATAATGAACATATAGCCTGTATCTCTGTGTTTTGTGATAATGCAAACTGAAGTCCTGGATCTAATGGGTGGCACAGTGGCGCAGTGGGTAGCACTGCTGCCTCGCAGCTAGGGTTCACTTCCCAGGTCCTCCTTGCATGGAGTTTGCATGTTCTGCCCATGACTGCGTGGGTTTCCTCTGGGTACTCTGGTTTCCTCCCACAGTCCAAAGACATGCAGGTTTAGGTGCATTGGTGATTCTAAATTGTCCCTAGTGTGTGCTTGGTGTGTGGGTGTGTGTTTGTGCCCTGTGGTGAGCTGGTGCCCTGCCCAGGGTCTGTTTCCTGTCTTGTGCCCTGTGTTGGCTGGAATTGGCTCCAGCAGACCCCCGTGACCCTGTAGTTAGAATATAAAGGGTTGGATACTGGACGGATGAAAGTCCTGGATCTAGTTATTGAAGGGAGATTTAGGAATAATTGGACAGCCAACCTATTCCTGCAACAGAACATTCATAACACCAAAAACTGAAAATGTATCCCCATAACAGTTTAGATATCTGTGTAAATAAATAGTATGTGTATAACTAATTAAACAAAAGATGATCTGAGAAAGTTAAAATACCTGTAAAATAAAATTAGATACAGTATTAAAAAAGACATTCAGCTCTGTAAATATCTTTCTTCCACTGCAAAACTGTGCCCCACTGGTTTACAGGATTTATTTGATAAACCCATTTGCTTTGGCAGGCACCTCTCAGACATCTTAAAAATGTTTGTTGTACCTTTTTTGAAATGTAGTAACAATCAACAAAGTTCCAAGTCCAAATGAATTACTGAGTAGTTCATGTTTTGCTTTTCTTTTTGTCTCTTCATTACAGTTTGGAAATGCACCTCTTTCACTTTTTCTATCCTGGCTTCTTGTTTATTCCAGGCAAGCAGTCTCTAACTTCAGTATGTCTATGGGTTCAAAACTTAAATGGGGACAAAATCAGTCCTACTTTGCAAAACACGCAGCCCACAAATGTCATTTCAATCCTGAGTTTTCAGTTCCCTTAGGAAGGTCACATTGCCTACTGCTGCAATGGAGATCTCTGAACCTTCTACCAGACTTCCATGACCTCGCTGTCTTTCTATAAGAATTGCAACTGCTAGATCCCATACACTTTATGGTCTTTAGGGGACATCACATGTTGACACCCTAACTGCATCTCACTCTCCAGATCCAGGCTGCTTCTGTTTCAGAAAAATATAGAGCTTAGGTTTTCCCAGTTAGAGCTTGCTTCTTTCTCTTTCTTTGAGCCATACCTGGCTCTGCTCATGTCCTGTGCTAAACTTTCCTGTCTACCATTTCAATTCCAGGAAACAGTGTGTTGCTTAATTTACTAATTCCTCTTTTTTTTTTTTTTTTTTTTGTATTGCAGAATATATCCTCACAAGCTAAATGCTAACTTAATAATATATTAAATGATTTTTAAATATATAAATCCATAGTAAAGAAACATTTATTTTTATTATTGAAAGAAAGAAGATGAATACCACATTGCAAAATATCATGGAGCATTTTAAGTTAAATTACAAGAAAGAGTGTCACGCATTAGGGACAGCTTAAGTGCTTGTATAATGGTAATCTCCCGAAGCACAGGCGGGCACTAAAACGCCTTTCCTCTTCATCTTTCTGCAGGCTGGAAGATTGTCAACTTTACCACCCTTGATGTCACTTCTGGTGTCCATCCACCTGGAACTGCCTCCTCTTGCCAGAAGATCTGCAATCTTGAGGCAGTATATACTTAGACTCATGACTGTCAAGACAATTACTTTTCTCAACGTGTTTGTGAAATCACATATTCTTTTTCAATTATACAGGGTTAACCTGTGGGTGACACAAAACTTTATATGCTAATATTATTCCTTCTGTTTCCATCTTCCAGAGCAGCAAATCCGTCTCCGAGTTTTTTGCATTCGGAATTGGCAGTTGTTGCTTTTCCATTAGCGGTGGATGCTAGATTTTCGGCTGTTTTAATTCGAGATGTGAATGTCTGCTTAACATCCTCCAGCTGATCGGCAAGTGTGCTCTGTTTAGATGCGTTTTCCTGAATGTGCTTCTCTATTTTATCCAGCAGACCTTTAATGGCTAACTCAAAGCGAATATATGTGTATTTCTCCGAGTCTTTATTATCCTGTCGCAGCTCTTGCAGCTCCCGCCGCAGCTTTTCACTTGCCTTCTTGCTTGCCTTTTCTCTTTTCTTCATATCATTCTTTATCTCTCACTTGAGCTCAGCGATCATCACCTTCAGTTCAGACAGATCATTTCTGCTTTCATGCACCGTAGGTGAAGCGGCGAGCTCTATTACAGCCGATGTTCCCGGCTCGCGTGGAGTAGGTAAAAGTGAGGACTGCAAGGCCTTTTCCAGTTTCAAATGATCTTCTCCAATCAGCGAGCTATCTTGACCTGCGTCACTCACACATTCGTTTCCCATTTCGCTCTCAACTGGAGACCATGTAGCGGACCATGGTCCCGAGGAGCCTGGGCTTTCGCCCATCTGTTCCAGGTCAGTCTCTGAAAGGCCGTACCTAGAGCTTGAACTTGGACTTGTCGGTCTGGGCTTGGATGAAGCTTTAGTTTTCTTTTCCATTTCTTTCTGAGCCCCTTTCTTGTTGCCCATGTTTATATATGCTTGCATATATTGTAGTAAAACCCTCGGGTTGGATAAATACAGGATATCTCAAGATAATAAGGAAATAAAATAAAAAATAACACCGCTGCTAATGGAGCTCCGCTCAGACATCCATCTCTCACAATGGACGAAGAATCGAAGGTCTACCTGAGAATCATGAAAGTCCAAAACCAGTGAAATTTGAAGCTTAACTATTCTCTAAAATAACTGGAGAGGACTTTAAATTAGATACCGAGATAGCAGGTCTTTTATTATCCACTTCGAGAGATTACTATGTAAGCTAGATGTGATGGCACTCCTCAGACACAAGCAAGAGATTATATATGAATATAACCAAATTCGTATTTTCCCTGATTTCTCTCCCACCACAGCTGCCAAACGTGCAGCCTTCTACAACATTAAACAGTGGTTACGGCAAGCCGATATTAAATACAGCCTCTTGTATCCTGCCAAACTGAAAGTGGATGTTCAAGGCCAATACTGCATCTTCTCCAGCAAGGAGGAATCAGAAAAGGAACTAAGAAAGCTGATCCCAACACTATTCTGAAACACATTAGTGAGTCGCATCCTGTCATGGCATGGCAAGAATATACAGTATAACCTGCTGTCTGATCCACTTGTAAATTATATAGGTATTATACGGGTATTATAATTATATATCCTTTTCATTACACTTTCTGTTTATGTTTTAATTACAGTTATAGACGTGTGTGTGGAAGAAATTAACTTCTTTTTCTTTTTTTTTTTTTACTACCCTAAAGGAAACATCATTTAACATCATACCCTTGGTTTATTGTTATTATTATTATTGCATTAAGATTTACTATGCTTATCCTGGACCACTTTCTAACACCATTCCCTGGGTTTATTATCTTAATACTTTAAGATTGCTGAAGATTATACTTTATGCTTATAGTTATATTTTAGGCATATAGTATTTAGACTATATTGGCAATAGATATCTCTACTTTTAATCCTAAAACGCTGCTGTGTGGGGGCTTGTTTTGCTTTGGACGTGCTCTGTCTCTAGGTATGTCAGAGGACCGAGACTTTGTGAAGTGGGATCCAGCCTCACGTAGGGAGGCAAAATGGGGGTGGGGGATAAAGGGGGGAGAGAAAGAGAGTAGGCTATTTCTAATCTATCCTTTTAATCCTTATAATTATAACTACCAACGTAACAATAGGCTGCATGGCAATAACTCTTGGGGAAATAGAAAATTAAGGTTAAAGCTGTCTCACTTCCAGTTAAGACTATAAAGTGACATAAAAAATTCAGAATCAATGTCTCCATGATGGGGCAGTTAACTTTGTGAGCTGGAATGTTAAAGGCCTGTATCACAAATTAAAGAGAAAGAAAGTATTCTCTCACCTAACAGGTTTAAATGCTAAAATAGTATTTTTACAGGAGATCCACTTACTAAGCAAGGATCAGTTCTGGCTGCAAAAGGACTGGACTGGCCAAATGTCCCATTCTAGCTTTATAAAGAAAACTAGAGGTGTGGGAATTCTCATACATAGAACAGTCTCATTTGTAGCATCAGATGTAGTTTCTGATCCTGAAGGGAGATATGTGATGGTCATAGGCAACTTTTTTAACTGTAAAATAATTTTGATAAATGTTTATGCACCTAATATCGATGATAAGGAATTCATACAAAATGTATTTGCATCCATTCTCAATGTGAACACTAATAAACTTTTAATGGCTGGGGACTTTAATTGTGTGTTATATCTTAGATAGGATTCCTGTCACAGGGGGGATGACATCCAACACTGCAAAGACAATACACAGTTTGTAATTGACCACAACTTATCAGACCCCTGGAGGTTTCTAAACCCCAACTCAAGAACATATTCTTTCTACTCACCAGATCATTGCTACTCAAGAATAGATTATTTCTTTATAGATAATAATTTCTTGCCTACGACTAAATATTGCAAGTACAATGCTATTGTTATTTCTGACCATGCAACTCTGATCTTGGAGCTAAAGTCACTATGTCCTACACACTCACCTCGCAGATAGCGTCTTAACCCACTTCTATCAGCAGATGAGAACTGTACAGGATTTATTTCCAAACAAATCAGTTTCTTCCTAGAGACAAATACATCCTCAGAGGTTTCTGCAGGAATACTCTGGGAAACTCTAAAGGCCTTCTTCAGAGGACAGATTATTTCATATCTCTCCCACAGGAATAAATTAGAAACCAAGAAAGTATCAGAGTTAAAAATCGAAATTACTAGAATAGATGAAGAACATGCCAGGTTTCCAAGTGAGGCTCTACATAGAAAAAGGCAGGCTCTACATTCAGAACTCAACCTTTTGACAACTAAAGAAACTGAACAACTACTTTATAAATCCAGACATAATTACTATGAACACAGAGAGAAAGCTAATAAGCTTTTAACTCAACAAATCCACAAGCAAGAAGTTCGCAATGCAATCCCAGCAATCACCAACACGAACAGAGACAAAATCATTGAGCATAAAAATACAATGCACACATTTAGAGACAACTGTAAATCCTTATATTCTACTGAGTTTAAAGAAGACAACACACAATCTAATGTATTTCTGGATACATTACAGATACCACAAATAGATACTTTTAGCGTGGAGGAACTGGATAAACCTCTGGCGCTATCAGAATTACTAGATGCTATAAAGTCACTTCAAGGTGGGAAAGCAGCAGGCCCTGATGGCGACCCTGCAGAATTTTATAAGAAATTCTCCACTCAGTTAGCTCCCCTCGTATTAGCAACATTTACAGAAGCTAGAGACAATCAACCTCTTCCTGAAACTTTTCGCCAAGCATTAATCACCGTCTTTCCTAAACAAAATAAGGACTTATTACAATGTGCATCATACAGACCAATTTCACTTCTGAATAATGATGTTAAGATACTCTCAAAAATCATAGCTAGAAGAATGGAGAAAGTGCTGCCTTCGGTAAGATCAAACTGGATTTTTCAATGGTTGACACTTATCTTCCAATCTTCGACGCCTGTTTAATGTAATATACTTACCCACAAAGTCAAACACCCCAGAAATATTATTATCATTGGATGCAGGAAAAGCATTTGATATGATTGAATGGAAATACCTTTTCGCTACATTAGAGAAATTTGGGTTTGGCCCGAACATTTGTGCATGGATCAAACTGTATACCAATCCAGAAGCTTCAGTTTGTATTAACAACATTTGTTCAGACTACTTTAAACTAGAACGTGGTACCAGACAAGGATGCCCCTTGTCACCACTGCCATTTGCAATCGCCATTAAACCACTGGCAGTTCACTATCAAAATGCTGATCAGATAAATGGGACTATCAGAGAAGGACTGGAACAGAAAATTTCTCTACATGCCAGTGGTTCTCAACCTGTGGGGCGGGCCCTCCTAGGGGGGCACGAAATAACAAAAAGAGGGGCATGAAGATGTGAAAAAAGAAATCAAGAATCAAAAATATGAAAAAAACATCTGTTGAAACCAAAACAAATTAACTTAAACTACATTCTGATACTAGAACAATAAATATAGAGTTAGATAAATGTTAAGTAGGCATAATAAAATATGCATCTACATTTTAAAAAAATGTTAGGGGGGGCGCAATTAAAACTGTTATGAAAACTCAGTTTGCAAATACTTAAAGGATGAGAAACGATGCTATATGCAGATGATATAGTACTGTATATATCAGACCCACAAAATTCTGTGCCTGTAGTCTTAAAAGCACTTACAGAATTTCAAAAGATCTCTGGTCTCAGAATTAATCTGAATAAAAGTGTACTCTTTCCTGTGAATTCTCAAGCATATAATATTAAATTAGACAATCTACCTTTTATCATTGCAGATCAGTTTAAATACCTAGGGGTTAACATCACAAATAAACACAAAGCTGTTTATCAACAAAATTTCGCCATCTGTATGGAAAAAATTAAGCAAGACCTGCATAGATTTTCAACCCTTCATCTCACTCTAGCTGGAAGAATTAACGTTGTTAAGATGAATATTCTTCCTAAGCTTCTTTTTTTTTATTTAAGAACATTCCAATGTACATCAATAAATCACTTTTAAGCAATTAGATTCAACAATAACCTCATTTATTTGGAACTCAAAACATCCACGTATCCAAAGAGCGACCCTACAAAGACCTAAGGCAGAAGGTGGTATAGCTCTACCCAACTTTCAGTTTTATTACTGGGCAGCAAACATACAAGCTATAAAAACCTGGACACAAATAGATGAACATACACAGGCCTGGGGCCTCATGTATAAACGGTGCGTACGCACAGAAATGTTGCGTAAGAACTTTTCCACGTTCAAATCGCGATGTATAAAACCTACACTTGGCGTAAAGCCACGCACTTTTCCACGGTACCTCATGCCTTGTCAATGCAAGTTCTCCGCTCGGTTTTGCAAACTGGCGGCACCCAGCGTCAAAGCAATGGTACTGTTCTTGTGTGATTACTCATTATTTTCATGACACGGCTTTATAAATACACAGAAACTAACCGCATATTGTTTATTAGTGTAATGCATCTGATTGTAATTAACTCGTAACAATATAATGGTCCAGGGAACAGCCATAGTATTCCAAATACCATAACTGCTCTCACTTCTCCTTCTTCTTCTTCTTCTTCTTTCAGCTCCTCCCGTTAGGAGTTGCCACAGCGGATCATCTTTTTCCATATTACTCTCACTGCACGACTCAGAGTATTTATATCACTGTATCTGAGTGTGAATCACAGCAGCAGCTAATCGGAAAGAGAATTATCGATATACAGCTTTAGGGACACGCTGTCTCAGCCACTGCAAAACGTTTTAAAGCCTTTCCTGTACAGACCTCGCGGTTCAGAAATAGTTTAATCCCAAAAACTTTAAATGCACTCAATCAATTGCTCCTTGTAGAACGGTTTGTACTTATAAGTACAATCACCCCACTGTAAACTTGCACTACAGTTATAATATCTCACAACCTGGGCCACTTTATAAAGCGTATTTACATATGATGATGATATCATTTTAAGGTGAAATGCAGCAAAATATGTTTGTTAAATTATACACATAAAACTTTAACTTCATTTAAATAATCTATATTCTTCACTGGGAGTGTCATGAAGGATAGAATAATTAAACATGTACTACGAAGATATTTCAATGTTCTTTAAACGTTTTGAAGAATCGGCGCTAAGCTTACAGATGGCTTAACGTCTATTACAGAGCTGATTGTATGTCGATCGGTTACTTGGGGAAAGAAAAGCAAGGACTCTTGGGGCGGCCACGCCAATATATATTGAATATAAAACAGAAAGAGAAAATAACAACACAGCTAAAAACGCAGCGACAAATTTCGACAAAAGATAAATGCTTGTCATGAGCACGAGGCTCATGAAACATGTTTAATAATGTGCTTTAGCTCCTATCATCATGAAAATGACATCACGTATACATCTCAGTATTTTAGTTATTCAGAGAGCTGTAATATCACAAATGTAATGGACTCTGTGTCCAGTTGGAGGAAGAGAGCCAGTTTAAGAAGCAAGTAGTGATTCACACACATAGATCACATAAGAGTAGAAGATCAAATACAAAACAAAGCATTTAACGTGCTACTTTAATTACGATGTGATTTGAGAATCTGGTTGATTAAACGATTTTAAGATGAAGTTTATAATGTTCTACTAAATGACAAAATAAACTACGTGATTAAAGTGGAAATGTCGAGATTGAAGTTGACATTTCGTGCTTTTTCCCCACCGTGTACCTTTTTCTCTGTACCTAATAAACTTTCATATGACACTCAGACAGTGGGCTTACAACTCTTCTTTTCACGGCAACTTTGATATGTGACTTCTTTTTTATTTCCGGCACTGTGTGATTTTGTGAATGTGAGCTTTCAAGTTTCTCCAACACGCTATGTCACTCGATCAACTTCATTTTGTTGATTATACCACGGTTTATTTGAACAAATAGTATGTTTTTCCTTTGCCTCCACTTGGTATTCGCTGAAATTCTTATATTTTCCCCGTGCTTTTCCTATTGTCTTTTCACAGAAAGCTGCGCTTAAGGGCGATTTATATTGATTTGCATATTCAAATAGGCGTAATTCTGCACGAACGTTAGTTTTCACGCTGATCGGGATTTATGTAGCGGAAGAACGTGGAAGTTGGAGTACGCACAGATTCCTGCATCTGGATTTTTCTGTGCGTAAGCACATTTCAGCTTTTGTGCTTACGCCATGTTATAGTGCGAGTTCTACGCACTGCGTTATACATAAGGCCCCTGGTCCATAATAGAAGTAAAATCCTGCAGTACTTCATTATATTACCTGCTTTGTGCGCCAATAAATGCAAGTTATCGGCAATATACTGATAACCCAATTGTGCTTCACTCACTCAGAATATGGAACCAATGTAGAAAGCATTTTACGATGGAGACGCTTTTATGTGTTGCACCTCTGCAAGAGAACCACCTCTTTCAACCCTCGCAAACATATGCAGTTTTTAATATCTGGAAAAGATTTGGGATTAAATTGCTTAGAGATCTTTATACAGACAACATCTTTGCATCCTATGAACAATTACATTCCAAATTTAACTTTCCAGCTACACATTTCTTTCACTATCTTCAAATTAGAAACTTTGTTAAATAGAACCTGCCAGATTTTCCTCATCTTACACCCTCATCCATGCTGGAAAAAATATTGCTCAATTTCAAGGACTTCGACACCATCTCTGCAATATATAAAATTATTTTACAGTCCCTACCTTTCAAAGATACAAGAGGACAATGGGAAAAAAGATCTCTTAATCAATTTATCAGAAAAGGAGTGGAAAGTAGCAATGCAAAGACTTGCGAGCTCCATATGAGCACAGCATACAATTATTCAACTCAAAATTATATATCAAGCACATCTGTCTCACCTAAAACTATTGTGGGCGAAGGTTCAAGACAACAGCAAGCAGAAACCAATTCAAACAAGCAGAATTCTTTTTATTCTTACACTTGGTGAGTAGAGGGTTTTTGCCTTACAGAGCTCTAAGTGCAAAAAGCCCCCCCTTTGGGGGTTTGATCAGTTGCATTTTTATAACAGAAATCTTCAAAGAAACAGAAAAAAAAACTCATCCAAAGGTCACAGAACATTTTTACACAATTTGTTGATTACAACGGAAAGCTGAAATTCTAGTCTTTTCTTATATTTTTAATTAAGCTTATCAGAAAACTTGTCATATGTTTGGCATCTTAATTGGACGATAAAGTAGCCAAGAACTGCATTCCACACTGGCAGCCCTACTTTATGTAAGCACGCATATTTATCTGATATAATAATACCTAGCCACACAAAGAACATGCAGATATTCATACAGAAGCTACCAATAGACTTTAACTTCCATTCCACACTGTTCAAAATGTTTCCAGGGTAAGATTCAACCTGCAAACGCTGCAATCAAGTCCCAGCTTCACTGGGTCACATGTTTTGGGCCTGTACCAAATTCACATCATTTTGGATCAAAATTTTTAAGTGCCTTTCAGACAGCCTTGGTGTCACAATCCCTCCTAACCGATTAACAGCTGTGTTTGGGGTTCTTTCAGATGGGTTTAAAGTGGAGAAGGACAAACAAACTGTGATTGCATTCACCACACTTATGGCACGCAGACTTATTTTGCTAAACTGGAAACTCTCCTGTTTTAAGTCAGTGGGAAACCGATGTTTTATACTATTTGAAATTGGAACAAATCAAATATTCAGTTAAAGGATCTGTACAGAATTTTTTCAAAACCTGGCAAGATCTAATCAATAATATTTTAGAATAAGCTCTTAAAGCACAGAGGAAGCAATTATCTCATTTCTTTTTCTTCTCCATTCATCTCTATTGGTCTATTAAACTCATTAATTTAGGTATGTTTACAAGCCTTAAGTTTTACCCCGTTGGCCATGCTCTTTCTGTTAGGGGTGGGGGCCAACTTGTTTTTCAATCTTAATCCTATTTTTTGTAAACATTGATCAATTTGTATGGAATGATTACAATAAAATTATTTAAAAAAAAAAAACTTTATATGCTTATCTGTGATATTTCTTACAAGAGTTAAATTTAAATGACTATATAATGTGTATTTTTGACTAACAGAACATAAAGGTCTTTAGCCTGGAATGAAATAATGATAAGAATGTGAAACAACAAACATTACAAGAGACACTTGGAGAATGAATACTTCAAAACTAAAAGAACATTTACTTTGAGTGATCTTATGACACATTACAATAGTTTTTGATTGGTTGCTTTCAGCACAAACTCATCAGCTGATACACAGACTTGACTGTAAGTCAAATTCAGTTCATCTTACAATATCAGACTGCCAGGACACATCTTGGGTTAACTCTTCTTCTTCTTACTAGCATGACACATGCAGGGTCAGGTGTTCAGCACTTGTTTCGATTGAGGGCATCCTCTGGGACAACGTCGACTTGTCATATATCTCCTTTGTCAAGCCAGTGTTTTTTCAGTCTTCAGCATGGTCACTTGCTGAGTGGGCTTAATCATAAAACTGTCTTGGCTACTGAGTCTTCACTGTTGCAGATGACTTGGCCATGCCATTGGAGGCGTGGACTGCACATCTTCTTGTTGATTGGCACCATGGTCACAGTCTTCCGAACATCTTCCTTAATGATATGGTCAAATTTTGTTAGGCCTCAACCTACCTCAGCATTCGCATCTCCATAACATGTAGCACTGGCTTGCGCTTGGTGGAGGCTGGCCAACATTCAGCCCCATACACAGCCACTGGGCAGAATACTGCTTTGTAAATCTTCGCCTTGAGATATTTTGGAATTTTGTGATCTTAGAGGACCCCAGTAATCTGTCAGCATTTCAGGCAGGCTGCATTGGTTCAGGTTCAGGCGTCTGGCATCTGTCGCTGCAGATGAGCAATCCAAGATATTTAAATTTGGTAAACCTCTTAAGTTCCTGGACATCGATCCAGATAGTACCGTAGTCCACATGCCGCATTCTATGTATTCTATTTTCTTGATGTTAAATCAGATGCTATTTTCTTCATGTCTCATTTTCCACCTCTGTGTGAGGCTTTCTAGGGCCCATTGGGTTTCATCCGTCAGCACAGCATCACCAGCGCACATGAGTGTCAATAGATGTGGCTGTGTCCTTATATAAATTGAAGACCGAGAGCACTGATCCTTTGTGGACACCCACATTGATAGTGATAGGCAGTGAGATGCCTTCCATATAGGGATTGTGGTGCTGGTAGACCAGTGTTTATGGATCTTGCCTTGATCAACGATTCAATTGAACACACACAACTTGTGTTAACTCTCACATTATCATATTTAATTTTTCTGCCCACTCAATAATAGAAAACATAGGTTCAAGAAAGCAATGGGTGTATATCTACAAATGCTGATAAATTACTTAGCTGACATTCTACTTTGCATTTTTAAAACAGTATGATTAAAATATTCTTATTGTATAATTTGAGGAAATTTCACTTTATATAACTGACATATGTACAGTGAACAATTTCTGCATGTTACTTAGGTCTGATCATAATCTAGTCTACAAATAAATTCATATATAGTGGCAAGTTGAATGCATCAAAACCATCATGTTTTTCTAGTAAGAGTAGTCTTAACTTAATCTGATATAAAATAAATTAAAGAAGCTGGAAAGCCATATCACACCAGCAGATTTAAACATCAGGTAATAAAATGCCTTAACATCCATGTGCCAGCACCATAAGACAAATAATATACTTTTCCCCCATATTTTAATATACATTATATTTTTAGATAAGTCCTTTAGCAATATGGCAAAAATAAATCTAGGTACTAAGATAATTATAATTTAATATATTCACTACATAAAAGTGACAGCTTTGTGCACAATACAACCTTTCTGTCAGAAGCAAGGTTATAAGAAAAAGTCCATTTCATTATTCACCTAACCTATAATACAATCTTGCTTGTTCAGTTTGCTTTATGCACATATTATGAAGTGGTAAGTAAGGACCATTTTTGCTTGTTCAATTTCATTTCAATGGGTTTAATTAATTTAGGGTTACTTTTGATAAAAGCAGTAGATATGGTAATGGGTCATTAAGTGATTAAACTGCACCTTACCTTTTCAGAAAGAGTAAGTCAAAATGATAAAGCTGTTAGATAAAAAAAAAATCTCACAGTACATGAGCCATTAAGGAATCTGGGCATACAGCAATGCTACGATAAGCCAGATTTTCAGCAAATGGAGAACTATTGCATTTATTTCTATACATAGCACCTCTTGTTTCTTACTGTCATTAAGGTGGATGACCTTTATGCTCCAAAATAACTTACATTACTTCCATTTTTAAGGCAGCTTTCAATTGTAAATACACAGCAGATTATTTTAGTCATAAAGAATCATTTGTAATATTTCTCTACGAGGAATTGCACAATTGTACAGATTAATAAATTTCCATGTAATAAATGTGATCCACTGTAATTTGCAGCTTTTGTGGAGAAAAATGTATTTTTCCCAGAAAAGCCATTGCACAATTTAAATATAACTTTTGTAGTTTTTAGTGTTCATCCGACTGTGTTGAATGAGGGAAATCTGTTGACATCTGCATAATTAGATGATTGCATCGACTATAATACAGCATGCAATACACATCAACAGATATGGCAGTAAACTCAATTCTTAAATGTCAAAATATGACGATTGTTATGTAAGTGTTAAAAAGCAGCAAAACATGTCCAAACTGGCTTCTGTATAGGCATAGTGTATCTTTCCATGTGTTTCTAAGTCTACAAAACTTTGTAATTTATCTTTAGAAGAACATTCACAAACTGTTCCTTTGAGGATTCCCTGACCTGACAGGAGTTGCTTAAATGTGAAAGCAAACCATGCCCATTAAACAACAGACAATCAAGAATTTTTTCAAAACAACCTGTCAACCAATGAAGCAACATCTCAATGTTAGATAAGAAGGGTTGTAACTAGTTTAAAGCAGATAAACTTTTGAATGAACAACTGTGAGTGCAGCTTGAATCGTGGTTGGCAAAAGACTCTCCACTACTCCAAGTTGACGTAGGATTACTCTGAAAGCCAAAATGAGACAAGACCATCACTGTTTGCCAATGGGCTTGCCTCAGCATTTTTTTTCTTCTTGGGACTGGTAGTCTATCAGGAAATCAAACAGTTTAGTATTGTTGGTTTTATATCCTTAATTAATCATCTGCAATAGGTGCTGTAGCAAATGATCTGACATTCCATTTCACCCCCTGCATAATATCAGTATTGTATGATAGATTTTAAGCCGTGTAAAATAACCTTTTCACACAAATATAAAACATTACAGGAAAGCTGATTTTACAAGCAATTATTTCACACTCATGTGTCTCACCGGTGCAGTGGTGTACTTGCTAATACTATTGCCTCACAGTACTAGGATTTTAGGTTAATCCTAAATCCTAATCATTGTATGAATGGTTTTCCTTACTTGTATATCAAAAACTATATGTATTACAGTTACAACTAACAGCAAACTGCCTGAGTGAGAGTAGGTTTCTCTGCAATGAACTAGAATACTGTCTGGAGTTGCTTTTTGTCTTATTTCCAGAGCTGCACGTGATTCTGTAATGGACTGGTTGTGATCATAAAATTAATACCAGAAATGTAATGTTAAAGAGGAGGATGACAGATAAATTAAATGAAAGTAACTTGTCATTGCCTTAATCATTCACAATCAAAAAGATTAGGTGAATGTTGGACAGAGCAATTAATTAACTTTGAAAAAAATATTAAATGAGGAAAAATTAAGAAATGAATGTTCAGCTAATAAATAAAAATGTTTATATTATATTATTGGGGCTTTTAAAATGGATAATACATGGGTGTAACCAAAAAAGTGACTGCTTGGTATATACATTCAAGTAGGGAGTTGTATTTTTAACTTGTGCGGGTGTGTGGGTGCTTGCATGTAGCATAGCTGACCTTTTCCAAACTATAACATACCTGTATAACAGATACCTTAGGTAATTTAAAAAGAAATTTATTTTAAAGTTCTTCTCAAATTAAATACTCATTTCGTCTTATTTTTACATTATGTCATGATATATTTTAGGAAACATTTTATGTTTTATTTTGCTGCTTTTTCTTTGTTTTTCCCCAGTTATTGTCACAGTAACCACTGCCTAGTAAATTCTGTGTATTGATCAGACAATTACATACTTGACATCATATTATATAATGCTTGGGCTTACCCATGTTTTTCATCTAAACTGTAAAAAGCAAAAACAAAGGAAAAACTTTTTTTTCTTATGAACCTCAACAGACTTTTGTGAAATGATATATCTTGGTTTGCCTTTTAGTTTCAGTTTGTGGTTTTTTAAATAAAATTTCTGCTCTTAGTAAAACAAACCCAAAATATTTTATTTGAAAGACATTCTCTTTGGTCACTTCTCTATTTTAAGTCAAAAAACAAAATGGCAATGTTTTGCACAAGAGCTTATACACCTACAATAACATAAATAGTTTAGCATTTAAAGAATAAATATTGCTGATATAATATACAATAGGTATGTATGGCATGTAATGTGAGAAATCATACCTATAACACTGTTATAATGGCATAAACTGAGAATTAAATAAAAAGTGCCAATTACAAAAATAGGCATTTATTAACATGATGTATTGCTCACTCCAATCATACCACACCAGGCAAGTTCACACTGTCAACAAAAGTGCAAGCCATGGCTCCATGAAATGAATAACCCACACGGGACTAGGGTTCAGCTGTCCACTTTTCAAGTAAACCCAGCTGTGATGTTACAATTTATAAAATTATTTCACACAACAATAAAAGACTATATTTAAAAAATTAAATAGAAAACAGAGAAAATGTTTTTTTAGTCATTGATATTCCACAGAAGCTCCAATAAATGATTTTCTCCAAATCCCAAGCTGTCTGCCTCCTTGACCCTCTCTTAGTAGACCATTGCTGTAGTTTTTAATTTGTGAGAGAAAACATATCTGATGCCTTCTATCAGGGAAGTCATTTTCAAGCATGTGCTCACGACCTCTGATTCTGTTATCCACATTATGAAAAATTTAGTTTAATTGAGCCCCTAAAGATTTGGGAAAGCTTTTATGTCTTTGCCTTATACTGTTCTTTATTCCTCTTTACAGAAATGCAATAAGCCATAAGATTATTTTTATAACAAAGATTTGTTCCCAATGATCTATTATGAGCTCCTGCTGGAAATCAATGAAATTTTATCTGACTTCTTGTCTTTCCTTTAATGTCGGTCTTACATCCTGACATTCTACTAAAAATTTCACATTTTTGTTTTTGAGAAAATTATTTTTTGTTTTACTGTAATTTATGTCAAAGTTAAAGAAAGTGTTAAAATAAAGGAACAGTTACAAAAAAACGAGTCTCACAGCATTTTCAATTACTAGCCTTTACTAAATCATTGTTCTGATTAAAAGTGTGAACAGTTAATGTCAAATTACAAATTGAATAGATTACATTAAAATATAGAAGGATTTATGGACACAGTGGGACTAGAAACTATACTGTATATGGTATTCTGGTTTGGTGGCCCAAAAAACTAAAATGGAATGCTTATTTCCTACAGGTAATTTCTGTGCACAGTTTAAAATTGTAAGGTGCCAAACAGGCCATAAATTATATATTTTTGTGAGTAGTTTATTGGTTTTCACGTGAACGCTATTAGTTTATAAGTATTTGTACTTCTTTTGCTTGAAACCAGTTTACCCACATGAAACCAATATAAGACATGCATGAAACCAGTATAGTGCATACACAAAATCATTGCTAGACCAATAATATATGAAGCAAACCAATATAGTTCACTCATAAACCAATAGCAAATTCACCTTAATCAGTGATATACAAGCACAAATCAATATAGTTCACATCCAAACCAGGAGTATGCATATACAAACCAATATAATTCACACACAAACATATAATATATTGCCAATATAGTTCATAGCAACATAAATCGTGTGACACACTCTGCTAATTGTCACACAGTTCTGCTTCTGTTTTGCCATGTGCAAGTTGTGGCAGATGAGTGTAACCCTTTCCTGGCCAGGATGCCCATATGCTGGGACAACCAGGGGAGAGAGCTTTCACGGGGTATTAACTCTCCTAGATAGCAGCCCCCCTGGGTTGCAACAGTCTCTCGGATTCCCACAGGGTTCCATGGGAGTTGAAGTTTGGCACAGCCCTACTTTTTTGGGCTTCCTCCTTACCTGGAAGTGCTTGTGGACCAGGCTAACGGGCTACCATAATTACTCCTGGGTGCAGGATAAAAGGATCCCACTGCCACTGCTCTGGGAGCCAGAGACGGGAGGTGGCGGACAAAGCTTGCCAAAGAAAGATTTGAGGCGGAAGACTGTGAGAGGAAGAGAAAAAAGAGAAGTGCTGTGTGCTGTTGTATTGTGCTGTGTTAGTGCTTAACTGTTATACTTTATAAATACTATACTTTTATACTATGCAGGCAGGGGAGAATGGCCATGGCTAAATAAAAAAGTCTTTGTGTGTGCTGGACTTGTGCCTTGAGTCTGTTTGTGTCAGGTTTGGGGAAATGTTTTGCCCCCTGGTGCCTTCAGTGAGTTGTGCATGTGTCTGCTTATAAGCTTTTGTACAACATCTCAGAGATTTTTTAGCTTAAGCATTTTGCTTCAGCCATGCAAGGTCGGAGTTGATTGGTGGGGGGGGGTGAGTGCTTCGGGATCTGTCATGCCTGGTTTAAAGTTTTTTACGACCACCTTTCTGAATGGCTGAGGCAGCAGTTATCCAGAGCATGAGCGTACAGTTTTTATGTAATTTTCTTAAGTAGGGTGGGTTTTACTGAGACAGGTGAATGGCAGATGAACACTGCTGTGGGGATGCGGATGGCTCTTTTGGCACATCCTTTTGTTTTTCCTCCTATCTGTCTTTACCTTTTAGACCATGGCTAATTTGAATATAGCTTCGTAGAACACAGGAACCTTGTCAATCCTAAAAACATTTTTTGGTGCCTGACTTTTTACGTAGATATTGCATTGACCTCAGTTTCATAATTGAGACTCATTTGTTAAAGCAAGATGTGATGTGGGCTGCCTCCACATGTTACATTGTTGTCTCATCATCATCTGCCATTTCCTGAAAGTGTAGAGTTGCAATATTTGTCCAGCAATCCCTTCAGCTTACGATGTGATTCTAATGGTAAATACTGTTATCTTCTGTCTGAGCTTGGTGGTAGAAAGATTGGATTTATTGTGGTGTACGCTACCACTCCCTTTCATGGCACCTTTTTTCCAGGGCTTGGCCAGTCTTTCACATTATGACTATGAGTTTGTTATTGGCAAAGATTCCAATGCTGCATTAGACTCAGTCCTGGATAAATCTGCTCCCTCTGTCAACTCGCAGTTTGTGTAAATTTGCTACTGATCTTAATCTAGTTGATTCATATTGTTTAATTAACACCTCTGTTAAAGAGTGCTCCTTTTTTTTCTCACCACTCTACGTCTTAGTCTCACATTGATTACATTTTTTTTTTCTCACTCTCTTTATTTCTCTCTCCCTTCATGGCTTCTGTTACTAATGCTAGTCTCCTCTCTTCCTGCATCTCTGACCATAAGTGTGCTGTGTTAGACATGTTTTGCCCTCTCTGGTCTCCTGGGCACCACAATGAAAATTTAATAAATCTCTGCTTCAGGACCCTAATTTTATTACTTATTTGGCTCCTAACATTGAACAATTTATTTCTATCAATGCTGGGTCAACTCAAGATCCTGCTTTTTGCTGGATGGCTGTTAAATGTTTTTTTATGATGCTGCTATGGATTTTGTCAGTGGCTTGGCCCATGAATCCCGTCAAAAGATGTCCGATCTAGAAAATCGTGTCTTGCTTTTACAGAGCCCATGTCCCTGTGTGGTGGACAAAGACCATGGAACTATCATTGGTAGCACTAGGGCTAAAATGAATGTTTTGTTGTTGCATTGTGCAGAATTTCTGGATCATCGCACCAGGACATGCTACTATGTTTCCGGGTCTACACCCAGTAGACTTCTAGCTTTCAGGCTTCACAAATGTGATTCCGTCCCTATGATTTTGGCCATTAAAACTAAGGAGGGGTGTCTTACTACAAACCCAGACAATATCAATAGGTGTTTTTTTTCCAGTTCTGTTCTGATCAGCTCTTTTCATCTTCTTTTTTTATGATTCTGCTGATGTGGACTCATTTTTAAAACCCCTGGTCCTCTTTGAGCATTCAGAGTCAGAGCCCCGTGCTCTGGATGGTCCCCTTTAACTTAACAAACATTTTGGTCTCGTCCGATGCGGGAGATGGACGTCTGAAGTGGAGCTCCGCTAGCAGTGGTGCTATTTTTCATATTATTTGCTTATTATTCTGAGATATCCTGTATTTATTCGACCCGAGAGGGACCGCTACAGTATATGTAAACACATATAAACATGGCCAACAAGAAGGAAAGAACGAAAGAATCGAAGACTAAAGCTACATCCAAGCTGCGATCAGCAAGCCCTAGCTCGAGATACGGCCTGTCAGAGACAGACCTGGATCAGATGGGCGAAAGTACAGACTCCTCGGGACCACGGTCTGCTACATCGTCGCCGGCTGAGAGCGAAAAGGGGAGCGAAGGTGCGATCGTGAGTGCAGATGTGGATAGCTCGCCGATTGGAGAGGATTACCTGAAACTGGAAAAGGCCGGGAGGTCCGCGGCTTCAGTTACGCAATTACGCGGGACTGGAGCAGCGGGGACACCGGCTTCAGCAGAGTCTGCTGCTTCATCTACGGCACAAGAAGGCACATTTGAGCTATCTGAACTGAAAGTGTTGCTAGCTGAGCTCACGCAAGATATAAAGGAAAGCGAGAAGGCTAATGAGAAAGCAACGGCAAAGGCACTTGAGAGACTGAAACAGGAATTAAAACAGGAGATGAAACAGGCCAATGAATGTCTGCGACAGGAAATCCAACAGGCAAATGAAAGGCTGCGACAGGAATTCCAACAGGCAAATGAAAGGCTGCGTCAAGAGGTCCAACTTGAACCGACAGGTGCTGGGCAAAATTGAAGAGCGCATTGAGAAAAACTCGGCTAAACTGAGCACGCTTGCTGATCAATTGGAGCATCTTAGTGAGACATTCACGAATCGGATCGAAATAGCGAACATCTAGCTGCCAGTGCCGAGGAAAGAGCAGTAAATGCCAGTTCGAATGTAAAAACTCGGAGAAAAACTTGGAGACAGACTGGCTGCTTTAGAAGATGGGAATAGAAGGTATAATGTCAGAATTGAAGGCCTGCCGGAGAATCGAGAAAGTTTAAACCCGTGAAATTCGCAACTGAACTTTTTCTAAAATAATCGGGGCGACTTTAAAGCAGAATCTGAGATAGCAGCGGCTTACGCGCACGCGGATCAAACACCGTCAGACCCCGACCAAGATCTTTTATAGTTCGTTTTGAACGATTATCATTTAAGTTAGAGGTGATGGAACTCCTCAGAAAAAAGGAAATATTATATATGAAAATTGCCACATTCGCGTCTTCCCTGACTTCTCTCCAGCAACAGCTATTAAACGCAGCCTTCTATAATATTAAACAGCGCTACGGCAAGCCAATGTCAAATACGGCCTCCTGTATCCGCAAAACTGAAAGTGGAATGGCAGGGTCATTTCTATGTTTTCGCTAGCAAGGAGGAGGCAGAAAATGAGTTAAGAAAGCTGATCCCGGACTATTCTGATACATAATTGTGAGTCATGGCGGTAAATGATAAAGCTAGGATTAATAATCTACTGTCTGATCTATTTGTTTTAAAATACGGGTTTTTATCAGCATATATTCTCATATTCTTATATTACTTACTTATTATTATTACTTACTTATTACTTATTATTACTTAGTATTACTAGGGCTAAATGTTTATGTTTTATTGTGCTTAATTACGTTTTCCTCCTCTTTTTTCTTTTCTAATTATTTCATGTGTACCCTAAATGAGACTGTTCAATATCATACCCTTGGTTTACTGTTATTGCTATTACTGCATTAAGACTTGTTATGCTTGTTTTGGACACATCTTTAACACCATCACCTGGGTTTATTATCTGGGGATATCATCTTAATGCACTAAAATTGCTGAAGATTATATGTATGTGTATGTGTATGTATATATGTATATATATGTATGTATGTATGTATATGTATATATATATATATATATATATATATATATATATATATATTAAGTGCAAAATTCTTTTTTTTTTTTTCTTTTTCCTCTTTTAAAGACTATATTGGTAACAGATATCTCTATCTTTTAACCTTAAAGCGCCACTGCATGGGGGCTTGATGTGCTTTGGACGTGCTCTGTCTCTGGGTATGTCAGAGGACTGGGACTGCATGAAGTGGGTTTTAGCCTCACCTGGGGAGGCAAAAAGGGAGGGTGGGGGTTAAGGGGAAGAGAAAGAGAGCAGGCTTGATCTATATCTAATCTATCATCTCAATCTTTATAATTATAACTATCAACGTAATAATAAGCTGCATGGCAACAACTCTTGGGGAATAGGAAATTAAGACCTAAACTATTTCACTTCCAGTTAAGACTATAAAATGACATCAAAAACTCAGAATCAGTGTCTCCATGATGGGACAGTTAACTTCGTAAGCTGGAATGTTAAAGGCCTGAATCACGAATTAAAGAGAAAGAAAGTACTTTCTCACCTAACAGGTCTAAATGCTAAAATAGTATTTTTACAGGAAACCCACTTACTAAGTAAGGATCAGTTCCGGCTGCAAAAGACTGGACTGGCCAAATGTTCCATTCTAGTTTTACAAAGAAAACTAGAGGGGTGGGAATTCTCATACATAGAACAGTACCATTTGTAGCATCAGATGTAGTATTGGATCCTGAAGGGAGATATGTGATGGTCATGGGAGACTTATCTAACTGTAAAATGATTTTGATAAATGTTTATGCACCTAATGTTGATGATAAGGAATTTATACAAAATTTATTTGCATCCATTCCCAATCTGAACACTCATAAACTTATAATGGCTGGGGACTTTAATTGTGTTCTAAATCCACTTTTAGATAAGACTTCCTCCACAGGGGGAACGGCAACTAACACCGCAAAGATAATTACAAAGTTTATAACTGATCACAACTTATCAGATCCCTGGAGGTTTTAAACCCAAATTCAAGAACATATTCTTTCTACTCACCAGTACATCATTGCTACTCAAGGATTGATTACTTCTTTATAGATAATAACTTCTTGCCTAAGATTAAATCTTGTAAATACGATGCTATTGTTATTTCAGACCATGCTCCGATGATCTTGGAGCTGAAATTACTAAGCCCCATACACTCACCCGCAGATGGCCTCAATCCGCTTCTATTAGCTGACGAGAATTGTACTGAATTTATATCCAAACAAATTGAATTCTTTCTAGAGACAAATACATCCCCTGAGATCTCTGCAGGAATACTCTGGGAAACTCTTAAGGCCTTCTTAAGAGGACAGATTATCTCATATCTTTCCCACAGAAATAAATCCGAAAAGAAAGTAGCAGAGATAAAAAGCGAAATTACTAAAATAGATGAAGAACATGCCAGACTACCAAGCGAGACTCTACATAAGAGGAGGCAGGCTCTACATTCAGAATTAAACCTCTTGACAACTAAAGAAACCGAACAACTAATTTACAAATCCAGACATCATTATTATGAACATGGAGAAAGCTAATAAGCTTTTAGCGCAACAAATTCACAAGCAAGATATGCATAACGCAATCTCGTAATTACTAACACGAATGGAGATAAAATCATCGAACACAAAAATATAATGTACACTTTTAGAGACTACTATAAATCCCTATATACTACTGAGTTTAAAGAAGACAATATACAATCTAATGCATTTCTGGATAAATTACAGATACCACAAATTGACGCTTTTAGTGTGGAGGAACTCGATAAACCTCTGTCATTATCAGAATTACTGGATGCTATAAAGTCACTCCAAGGTGGAAAAGCAGCAGGCCCTGACGGCTACCCTGCAGAGTTTTACAAGAAATTCTCCGCTCAGCTAGCTCCCTCCTATTAGCAACATTTACAGAAGCCAGAGATAACCAATCTCTTCCACAAACCTTTCGCCAAGCACTAATCACTGTCTTTCCAAAACAAAATAAGGACTTATTACAATGTGCATCATACAGACCAATTTCACTTCTGAATAACGACGTTAAAATACTCTCTAAAATCATAGCTAGAAGGATGGAGAAAGTGCTCCCTCGTAATATCACAAGACCAAACTGGATTTATTAGGGGCCGACACTTATCTTCAAATCTTCGACGCCTGTTTAATGTAATATACTCACCAACTAAATCAAACACCCCAGAAATATTATTATCATTGGATGCAGAAAAAGCATTCGACATGATTGAATGGAAATACCTTTTACTATTTTGGAGAAGTTTGGGTTTGGCCCGAACATTTGTGCATGGATTAAATTACTGTATACTAACCCAGAAGCTTCAGTTTGCATCAATAACATTTGCTCAGACTACTTTAAACTAGAGCGTGGCACAAGACAAGGATGCCCTTTGTCACCACTGCTGTTTGCAATTGCCATTGAACCACTGGCAATACATTGTCGAAATACTGATCAGATAAAGGGGATTAGCAGAGAAGGACTGGAACAGAAAATCTCATTATATGCAGATGACATGGTACTGTATATATCGGACCCAGAAAATTCTGTGCCTGCAGTCTTAGCAGCACTCACAGAATTTCAAAAGCTCTCTGGTCTCAGAATTAATCTGAATAAAAGTGTACTCTTTCCGTGAATTCGCAAGCATATAATATTAGATTAGACACCCTTCCTTTTATCATTGCAGAACAGTTTAAATACCTCGGGTAAACATCACAAGTAACATAAAGCTCTTTATCAACAAAATTTCGTCGTCTGCATGGAAAAAATTAAACAAGACTTGCATAGATGGTCAACCCTTCATCTCACACTAGCTGGAAGAATTAACACTGTTAAGATGAATATTCTTCCTAAGCTCCTTTTTATTTCAAAACATACCAATATACATTAATAAATCGTTCTTTAAGCAATTAGATTCAACAATAACCTCATTTATTTGGAATTCTAAACATCCACGCATCAAAAGAGCGACCCTACAAAGACAAAAGGCAGAAGGTGGCATGGCTCTACCTAACTTCCAGTTTTATTACTGGCAAATATACAGTCGATAAGAACCTGGACACAAATAGAAGAACATACACAGGCATGGACCGCAATAGAAGTAAAATCCTGCAGTACTTCTTTGTATTCCTTGCTCTGTGCTCCAATAAACACACGTTATCGGCAATACACTAATAACCCAATTGTGCTCCACTCACTTAGAATCTGGAACCAATGTAGAAAGCATTTTAAGACGGAGAAGCTTCTTTCTGTGGCACCCCTGCAAAAGAACCACCTCTTTCAACCCTCACAAACATATGCAGTTTTAATATCTGGAAAAATTTGGAATTAACTTGCTTAGAGATCTTTATATAGACAACGTCTTTGCATCCTATGAACAATTACATTCCAAATTTAACATTCCAGCTACAAATTTCTTTCACTATCTTCAAATCAGGAACTTTGTTAAACAGAACCTTCCAGATTTTCCTCATCTTGCACCCTCATCCACGCTGGAAAAATTATTGCTCAATTTCAAGGAGTTAGACTCCATCTCTACAATATATAAAATCCTTTTACAATCCCTTCCTTTCAAAGATCCAAGAGGACACTGGGAAAATGACCTCTCAATTAATATATCAGAAAAGGAGTGGAAAGTAGCAATGCAGAGAATTCACTCAAGCTCCATATGCAAAGCATACAATTATACAACTCAAAATTATATATCGAGCACATCTGTCTCGACTAAAACTCTCAAAATGTTTCCAGGGCATGATCCAACCTGCGAACGTTGCAACCAAGCCCCAGCCTCACTAGGTCACATGTTCTGGGCCTGCACCAAATTAACATTATTCTGGACAAAAATTTTAATTACCTCTCAGACAGTCTTGGACTCACAATCCCTCCTAACCCATTAACAGCTGTGTTTGGGGTTCTTCCAGAGGGTCTTAAAGTGGAGAAAGACAAACAAATTGTGATTGCATTCACTACACTGTTGGCACGCAGACTTATTCTGATAAACTGGAAGAACCCAAACTCTCCTCTTTTAAGTCAGTGGGAAACTGATGTGTTATATTATTTAAAATTGGAAAAATCAAATACTCAGTTAGAGGATCTGTGCAGACTTTTTCAAAACATGGCAGGATCTAATCAGTAATATTTTGAAATGAGTTTATAAAGCACAGAGAATTTGTTGATTTAGGTATTTTTACAAGCCTTAAATTTTACACCATTTGGCTTGCTCTCTCTCTCAAGGGTGGGGATCGATCTGTTCTTAGCATAATTCTTTTTTTTGTAAAACTTGATTACTATGTATTGATTATAATAAAATTAATAAATAAAAAAAAAAAAAAAAAAAACTTAACAAACTAAAAGAAGCACTGGATTCTATGAATTCTGGGAAATCTCTGGGGCCTCATTGGTTTCCCCCCGAGATCTTGTCTGCTTTTTGGAAGCAGCCCACGGACTCATTGTTCCAGATGCTTAACTCTGACCTTTCTTCATCCCACATCAACTGTTTATTTAATTTGGCTCTGATCAACCTGTTGCTTAAACAGGGTAAGGACCCCAACCATTGCTACAGTTATCCCCCATTATCACGTATGAATTCTGATATCAAGCTGTTGGCAAAGGTGCTTGCACGTTGGTTATAGGCAATGATTCCTAGACTGATTCATTTTGATCAAACTAGCTTTATAGATATTAAGTCCCATGATGTGACTGACAGTGTTCAGTGCTCACTGCATGTTTTGCATGCTACTCCTACACTTTCCCCTCACCCTCTGCTATTTTTCCCTGGATGCAAAGAAGGCATTTGACAGGATAAACTGAATGTTTTTTGTGGGAGGTTCTAGGTAGAATGAGCTTTAGGCCAGCCTTTATTAACATGGACCAGACTCTTTATTCTCTCCCTTCTTCTATCATTTTTACTAATATCAACATTTACCCACCTTTTCATGTGTTTCAAGGAGCCAGACAGGGCTGACCTCTTTCAGTGCTTCTCTTTACTCTTTCATTAGAGCCTCTGGCAGTAGCTGTCCACAACTCAGACAATATCAGTCCCATATTGATTAAAGATATACCCCAAAAAGTTTCATAGTACGATGTTCTTCTCTACGTTGGTTATGCCCCTGCTGATCTTCCCCATGTTCTTGATCTGTTTCATATCTATGAAGCCCTGTCTGGTTATAAGATTAACTGGTCTTATCTGTTCTTTTCCCCACTAAATTCTTCCTGTGACTGCTGTACATTTACCTCATTCATTCCACGGATAGGGTCTTTCATATACCTGGTGTCCAGGAACTTGCAGCTGCCAACTTCCACTGTTTTCTGAAGGGTATAAGAAACTCTTTTCTTCTTGGTCCCACCTTCCTGTCTCATTCCAATCCAAAGTGGCTATTATTAAAATGAATCTGCTCTCTAGAATTAACTTTGTTAGCTCTATGCTCCCTCCCAAACCTAAGTTCTGACAATTTGTTAAGTCTCTGGTGTCTTTATTCCTTTGGAATCACAGGCAACCATCTATTAAACTCTCCAGTTTGATCCGTGATAGTTTGGACGGTGGTGTCTCCCCCTCTGATTTTGAGCTGTACCACCTTGCCTTTACTCTGATCAGTCTGGAGCTGGGTCTGCCCTCCCCAGCATCCTTCTTCCTTCTTTTCTTCATTGTTCAACTTCATTTCTGCTTCTTTCTAACAAAGTAAAGTCCCTTTCTCCTATTGTTGATCCCATTGTCTCTTAGGCCCTTCAGACATGGAGAAGTGTTGAAAAATTGATGGGTCCTCTGCCAAGATGGCACCTTCACACTCCTTTATTTTGAAATTCTGTCCTTCAATATCACATGCCATCCAATTTCCTCCTCCCCTTGGTCTGTTTTATCTGTGCTTGGAGATATCTTTAAGGTGTCAGGGCTAGAAACATTCTATCCTCTTCAATCTAGGAATCCTATCCCTTCCACTTTCTACTTTTTTTATTTGTAACTGAGGTCTGTACTCAAGGCATGTGGAGTTCCCCACTCATATCCTCTTCCAATGTATCCCTTTCTCACAAATCCAAACAGGTATCTGGTCTCTATATCCTCCTCCATAAAGACTCCCTCAAAACTCTCCCAATCATGTCTAACTGGCTAACAGACCTCTCCCCATCCTCTGTGTTGTGCTGGCAACTTTTTAAAAATCAAAAATTGCCCTAAAAATCCTAATCACCAGTACACACAATTTAAATGTATTCATAGACTTTACCCAATTCCCCAGAGATGTTATGAAATAGACTAGAATTAGATCCCCTATGCACTTTTGTCATCTTGAAGTCCCTGGCACTTTTCTTTATGTGTTCTGGGAATGCCTTCCTGCTGCAGCTCTCTGGCACTAGGTGGCTGTATCCCTCTCTATGATTCTTTACGAATTTCTTTGTCCCTTCAAGTTCTTCTCTTCCTAGATCTTTCTTCTCTTTCCTCACTCTCCCATTCTCTCTCCCAGTGGAGGCGTTTAATGACTGCAACCTTTGCAGCTAAATTGCTTTTAGCTTCTCGTTGGAAATCTCCTGCCCTTGTCTCTTCTTCACTCTGGAAGTCTTCATTTTTTAATCTTATCCTTCTTGAAGCCTCTGCAGCCCAGATCAACAACTCTTCTGGCTCTTCTATCTACAATTGGCTTCATGCTGATCAACTATTAAAGAGCTGGTTGGGGATTGATCCTTGATTCAGTTATAATTGACTATCTTTCTTAGTATTTATTACTTTCTTTTCTTTCGTTTACTTTGTCTTGCATTCCTGCATGGTGTTTGTGCCAGTTTACCCGTCAACTCTTTTATTTTCCCTCTTTTTGTGTTCCTGTTTTAGTAGCACTTTGCAGAAAGGTGAGTGTGTGTTGGGTGTTTGTGTTTGTTCTTGTATAGCCCATAGATCAGTTATTTCTGTTGGTTTTCTTTGATTACAAAAAAGGGGTCCTATGAATCAAACCAATATTATATGTAACCAATGAAGAATGCATGCAAACCAATAGTAAATACTCATAAAACAATAGGGTTCACATGAAAACCAACAGATGCACTGAAATATATTATTTAAGGCCTGCTTGGCCCCTCAAGGGAAGTAATACTTCTGTGGGATGTAAACAATTACTGTATAGTACCAACAGATTATTTAATGTTGAAGAATGATTGACTGAAGACTCATGGGCAAAAGTGAAACACAGCCAGAGATAAACAAGAGGGTATAAAAAATAGGATGTAAGTATTAGGGTAGGGTTTAGTGGTGTTTAGAGTTGACAAGAAAGAACATTAAGTTAGAAATGGCAATTTCTTTAATTTCAATATTTATTTACACATCTGTGTAAATTCCACCTTTGAACATATTTTGTTTGCAGAGTTCATTTGAACTTGGTTTTAAAATATGCTAATAATAGACTGTACCTTGACATAAAAAAAACACAAAGGTGTTCTTGAGGTTTACAAGTATTTATACTACACTGGTTACTTTAGCTTTTATTCTGGGCTGGGTGTTCTCACAGGCAGCCCACATGTCACAGCATATAAGGGTCTCATTGTGTTTAGCCAAGGGTTGTTGCAACAAGCAAGGGTAACTGGAATATAAAGTTTTACTTTTTCAAATAGTCTAGCTTTGCCTGAAGACCCCTCTTGATCTAATTAGCATTGGCATATTTAACTTTAATAACAGTAATTTTTATAATTGTTTATTTTGCTAGCACTCTTACAACAATGTCTGCACACTTTATAACCAATGGGTTACTACTGCTCCATTAGTCAGGAGAGTCTATTTTCAACATTAGACTATTAAAAGAGGCCAGATCCTTATATCCCTCTGTTGTTTTCCCCCAACGCCATAAATGTACATTTGGCAACTACTCATACCACTTATACAACAGGCTGGTCTTTCCATGGTCAGTGCCAGAGTCACTTCAGGTGTTAAGGATTGCTTTAGGAAGGTGTTAGTCTATCCACCTACAGTGACTTGTCATGAGCACTTAGTTATTTATCTATTAGTTACTTTTTTTTCTTTTGCTAGATGCTCAATCCAGAGCAAAATAAAAAATATTGCATAGCCTAATTATTTACAAAATTCTACAACTGAAGCACTGTAAATTTAAGTGACTTGGTTAGGATTGCAAAATAAATGCATTCGTGCTGACGAAACCTGGTTTGTTGTTGTTCTGCTAAATTAACAGGAATGTCATATTAGATTAGATTATATTAGATTTGATTAGATTAGATTAGATTAGATTAGATTAGATTAGATTAGATTAGATTTATTAATCCCAAAGGGAAATTCAAATGCACTCACCACTAGAAACATCAAAACAAGAATACAGACTCACAGGACAAATAATACAGCCAAAGAATCAAGCAATCAATCAATCAATAAATAAGTAAACAAATAAATAAATGTATATTGTAGATACATTTCAAATTCAATTTAAAAAGTATGCTAACTGGAGGCTTTGAATTGCCTGATAGACAGGAAATCCAACAGGCAAATGAAAGGCTTCGTCAAGAGGTACAGCTTGAACTTCGACAGGTGCTGGGTAAAATTGAAGAGCGCATTGAGAAAAACTCGGCTAAACTGAGCACGCTTGCTGATCGATTGGAGCATCTTAGTGAGACATTCACGAATCGGATCGAAATAGCCGAACATCTAGCTGCCAGTGCCGAGGAAAGAGCAGTAAATGTCAGTTCGGAATGTAAAAAACTCGGAGAAAAACTTGGAGACAGACTGGCTGCTTTAGAAGATGGGAATAGAAGGTATAATGTCAGAATTGAAGGCTTGCCGGAGAATCGAGAAAGTTTAAACCCGGTGAAATTCGCAACTGAACTTTTTTCTAAAATAATCGGGGGCGACTTTAAAGCAGAATCTGAGATAGCAGCGGCTTACAGCGTCACGCTGATCAAACACCGTCAGACCCGACCAAGATCTTTTATAGTCCGTTTTGAACGATTATCATTTAAGTTAGAGGTGATGGAACTCCTCAGGAAAAAAAAGGAAGATATTAAATATGAAGATTGCCAAATTCGCGTCTTCCCTGACTTCTCTCCAGCAACAGCTATCAAAGCGCCGCCTTCTATAATATTAAACAGCTGCTACGGCAAGCCAATGTCAAATACGGCCTCCTGTATCCGCAAAACTGAAAGTGGAATGGCAGGGCATTTCTATGTTTTCGCTAGCAAGGAGGAGGCAGAAAATGAGTTAAGAAAGCTGATCCCGGACTATTCTGATACATAATTGTGAGTCATGGCGGTAAATGATAAAGCTAGGATTAATAATCTACTGTCTGATCTATTTGTTTTAAAATACGGGTTTTTATCAGCATATATTCTCATATTCTTATATTATTATTACTTACTTATTACTTATCATTACTTAGTATTACTAGGGCTAAATGTTTGTGTTTTATTGTGCTTAATTACGTTTTCCTCCTCTTTTTTTTTTCTTTTCTAATTATTTCATGTGTACCCTAAATGAGACTGTTCAATATCATACCCTTGGTTTGCTGTTATTGCTATTACTGCATTAAGACTTGTTATGCTTGTTTTGGACACATCTTTAACACCATCACCTGGGTTTATTATCTGGGGATATCATCTTAATGCACTAAAATTGATGAAGATTATATGTATGTATGTATGTATATATATATATATGTATATGTGTATATGTATATATATATATATATATATTAAGTGCAAAATTCTTTTCTTTCTTTTTCCTCTTTTAAAGACTATATTGGTAACAGATATCTCTATCTTTTAACCTTAAAGCCACTGCATGGGGGCTTGATGTGCTTTGGACGTGCTCTGTCTCTGGGTATGTCAGAGGACTGGGACTGCATGAAGTGGGTTTTAGCCTCACCTGGGGAGGCAAAAAGGGAGGGTGCGGGGTTAAGGGGGGAAGAGAAAGAGAGCAGGCTTGATCTATATCTAATCTATCATCTCAATCTTTATAATTATAACTATCAACGTAATAATAAGCTGCATGGCAACAACTCTTGGGGGAATAGGAAATTAAGACCTAAACTATTTCACTTCCAGTTAAGACTATAATATGACACCAAAAACTCAGAATCAGTGTCTCCATGATGGGACAGTTAACTTCGTAAGCTGGAATGTTAAAGGCCTGAATCACGAATTAAAGAGAAAGAAAGTACTTTCTCACCTAACAGGTCTAAATGCTAAAATAGTATTTTTACAGGAAACCCACTTACTAAGTAAGGATCAGTTCCGCTGCAAAAGACTGGACTGGCCAAATGTTCCATTCTAGTTTTACAAAGAAAACTAGAGGGGTGGGAATTCTCATACATAGAACAGTACCATTTGTAGCATCAGATGTAGTATTGGATCCTGAAGGGAGATATGTGATGGTCATGGGAGACTTATCTAACTGTAAAATGATTTTGATAAATGTTTATGCACCTAATGTTGATGATAAGGAATTTATACAAAATTTATTTGCATCCATTCCCAATCTGAACACTCATAAACTTATAATGGCTGGGGACTTTAATTGTGTTCTAAATCCACTTTTAGATAAGACTTCCTCCACAGGGGGAACGGCAACTAACACCGCAAAGATAATTACAAAGTTTATAACTGATCACAACTTATCAGATCCCTGGAGGTTTTTAAACCCAAATTCAAGAACATATTCTTTCTACTCACCAGTACATCATTGCTACTCAAGGATTGATTACTTCTTTATAGATAATAACTTCTTGCCTAAGATTAAATCTTGTAAATACGATGCTATTGTTATTTCAGACCATGCTCCGATGATCTTGGAGCTGAAATTACTAAGCCCCATACACTCACCCCAGATGGCGTCTCAATCCGCTTCTATTAGCTGACGAGAATTGTACTGAATTTATATCCAAACAAATTGAATTCTTTCTAGAGACAAATACATCCCCTGAGATCTCTGCAGGAACACTCTGGGAAACTCTTAAGGCCTTCTTAAGAGGACAGATTATCTCATATCTTTCCCACAGAAATAAATCCGAGCGAAGAAAGTAGCAGAGATAAAAGCGAAATTACTAAAATAGATGAAGAACATGCCAGACTACCAAGCGAGACTCTACATAAGAGGAGGCAGGCTCTACATTCAGAATTAAACCTCTTGACAACTAAAGAAACCGAACAACTAATTTACAAATCCAGACATCATTATTATGAACATGGAGAGAAAGCTAATAAGCTTTTAGCGCAACAAATTCACAAGCAAGAAGTGCATAACGCAATCTCGTAATTACTAACACGAATGGAGATAAAATCATCGAACACAAAAATATAATGTGCACTTTTAGAGACTACTATAAATCCCTATATACTACTGAGTTTAAAGAAGACAATATACAATCTAATGCATTTCTGGATAAATTACAGATACCACAAATTGACGCTATTAGTGTGGAGGAGCTCGATAAACCTCTGTCATTATCAGAATTACTGGATGCTATAAAGTCACTCCAAGGTGGAAAAGCAGCAGGCCCTGATGGCTACCCTGCAGAGTTTTACAAGAAATTCTCCGCTCAGCTAGCTCCCTCCTATTAGCAACATTTACAGAAGCCAGAGATAACCAATCTCTTCCACAAACCTTTCGCCAAGCACTAATCACTGTCTTTCCAAAACAAAATAAGGACTTATTACAATGTGCATCATACAGACCAATTTCACTTCTGAATAACGACGTTAAAATACTCTCTAAAATCATAGCTAGAAGGATGGAGAAAGTGCTCCCTCAATAATATCACAAGACCAAACTGGATTTATTAGGGGCCGACACTTATCTTCAAATCTTCGACGCCTGTTTAATGTAATATACTCACCAA
Organism: Polypterus senegalus; assembly: GCF_016835505.1. Classification (NCBI taxonomy): domain Eukaryota; kingdom Metazoa; phylum Chordata; class Cladistia; order Polypteriformes; family Polypteridae; genus Polypterus; species Polypterus senegalus. The sequence goes on along the minus strand of NC_053156.1, from coordinate 190,345,557 downwards.
CTAAATCAAACACCCCAGAAATATTATTATCATTGGATGCAGAAAAGCATTCGACATGATTGAATGGAAATACCTTTTACTATTTTGGAGAAGTTTGGGTTTGGCCCGAACATTTGTGCATGGATTAAATTACTGTATACTAACCCAGAAGCTTCAGTTTGCATCAATAACATTTGCTCAGACTACTTTAAACTAGAGCGTGGCACAAGACAAGGATGCCCTTTGTCACCACTGCTGTTTGCAATTGCCATTGAACCACTGGCAATACATTGTCGAAATACTGATCAGATAAAGGGGATTAGCAGAGAAGGACTGGAACAGAAAATCTCATTATATGCAGATGACATGGTACTGTATATATCGGACCCAGAAAATTCTGTGCCTGCAGTCTTAGCAGCACTCACAGAATTTCAAAAGCTCTCTGGTCTCAGAATTAATCTGAATAAAAGTGTACTCTTTCCGTGAATTCGCAAGCATATAATATTAGATTAGACACCCTTCCTTTTATCATTGCAGAACAGTTTAAATACCTCGGGTAAACATCACAAGTAAACATAAAGCTCTTTATCAACAAAATTTCGTGTCTGTATGGAAAAAATTAAACAAGACTTGCATAGATGGTCAACCCTTCATCTCACACTAGCTGGAAGAATTAACACTGTTAAGATGAATATTCTTCCTAAGCTCCTTTTTATTTCAAAACATACCAATATACATTAATAAATCGTTCTTTAAGCAATTAGATTCAACAATAACCTCATTTATTTGGAATTCTAAACATCCACGCATCAAAAGAGCGACCCTACAAAGACAAAAGGCAGAAGGCGGCATGGCTCTACCTAACTTCCAGTTTTATTACTGGGCAAATATACAGTCGATAAGAACCTGGACACAAATAGAAGAACATACACAGGCATGGACCGCAATAGAAGTAAAATCCTGCAGTACTTCTTTGTATTCCTTGCTTTGTGCTCCAATAAACACACGTTATCGGCAATACACTAATAACCCAATTGTGCTCCACTCACTTAGAATCTGGAACCAATGTAGAAAGCATTTTAAGACGGAGAAGCTTCTTTCTGTGGCACCCCTGCAAAAGAACCACCTCTTTCAACCCTCACAAACATATGCAGTTTTTAATATCTGGAAAAATTTGGAATTAACTTGCTTAGAGATCTTTATATAGACAACGTCTTTGCATCCTATGAACAATTACGTTCCAAATTTAACATTCCAGCTACAAATTTCTTTCACTATCTTCAAATCAGGAACTTTGTTAAACAGAACCTTCCAGATTTTCCTCATCTTGCACCCTCATCCACGCTGGAAAAATTATTGCTCAATTTCAAGGAGTTAGACTCCATCTCTACAATATATAAAATCCTTTTACAATCCCTTCCTTTCAAAGATCCAAGAGGACACTGGGAAAATGACCTCTCAATTAATATATCAGAAAAGGAGTGGAAAGTAGCAATGCAGAGAATTCACTCAAGCTCCATATGCAAAGCATACAATTATACAACTCAAAATTATATATCGAGCACATCTGTCTCGACTAAAACTCTCCAAAATGTTTCCAGGGCATGATCCAACCTGCGAACGTTGCAACCAAGCCCCAGCCTCACTAGGTCACATGTTCTGGGCCTGCTCCAAATTAACATTATTCTGGACAAAAATTTTTAATTACCTCTCAGACAGTCTTGGACTCACAATCCCTCCTAACCCATTAACAGCTGTGTTTGGGGTTCTTCCAGAGGGTCTTAAAGTGGAGAAAGACAAACAAACTGTGATTGCATTCACTACACTGTTGGCACGCAGACTTATTCTGATAAACTGGAAGAACCCAAACTCTCCTCTTTTAAGTCAGTGGGAAACTGATGTGTTATATTATTTAAAATTGGAAAAAATCAAATACTCAGTTAGAGGATCTGTGCAGACTTTTTCAAAACATGGCAGGATCTAATCAGTAATATTTTGAAATGATTTTATAAAGCACAGAGAATTTGTTGATTTAGGTATTTTTAAAAGCCTTAAATTTTACACCGTTTGGCTTGCTCTCTCTCTCAAGGGTGGGGATCGATCTGTTCTTAGCATAATTCTTTTTTTTTGTAAAACTTGATTGCTATGTATTGATTGTAATAAAATTAATAAATAAATAAATAAATAAATAAATAAAAAAAAAAACGAATTGCCTAATAGCAGTGGGCAGCAAAGATCCCCAGACGTGCTTCTTAGCATATCAAGGTGGAATGAGCTTGTGGCTAAAAGTGCTCTAAGAGAGCACCTTCTGGAGGCAATGGAGTAGATATTTCATGATGGCATTCAATTCTGCCACCATCCTGTTTTCCACAACAGCTTTCCAGTGTGTCCAGGGTTTGCTCTGTGATGGAGCTGGCTTTCCTGATAAGTTTGTTCAGGCATTGTTCGTCTTAAACTCTTTTTCTTCCCTGGGAGATTGCAGTGTAGAGTAACACACTGGCTACTATGGACGAATAGAACTTTTCCAGCAGCTTGCTGCATCATCAAAAGACCTGAGTCTCCTTAGGACGTACCGTCTGCTATGACCCTTTTTGTATAGCACATTATCTCTCTTTTGGGCATTAGTGCTGCATCACAAAGAAAGAGAGATGACACTATGTTTGTATTATTGAACTATTGTTTCTTAATCTGGTACAACCAATAAATACCATCTTGTATCTTATTTCCAAATTATTTTTAAGACCACTTGTGGTTCCTCATATTCCAAACTAGAAAATGTAGATGCCTTTCAGCATATGGGTGTTCATTTCCTTTTTGCTATTTTCTGATCTTTGCAACTAGAAAAAAATCCCTTTAACTTCAAAACACAACAGATTACAAGCAAATTAATTACTGAAAGTGCTATTTTGATCCAGCATGGTAGTAATTTGCTTCACACACGCTTCTTACATTTCAGTTCTCCAGTTTCATCCTATATTCCATAGTTGAACGTGTTAGGTTTACCGTTGACTCTGAAGTGGTCTGAAGTGTCTGAGTGTGGGTGTGTGCTGAATGTGCTCCCCAACAGACTGCCCCTGGTTTGGTTGCTACCTTGTGCTAAATTGGCACCTACTTTCTGCAAACTTAATTGGAATAAGTGGGTTTATAAAATAAATAAATAGAGGGACATTTCTAAAATTCTTCTTAAATTTTGAATGTAAAAATACTGTAAAAAGTAAACTTGGAAAAAAAAATGGAACACAAATAAACACCTGACAGTGATGCAAATAATGCAGAATCGATTTTTCAACTCAAAGAGACACAAGGGATAGAACTTGAAAGAAAATTATTTCAAAGGAAATTGTGCGTAGAATGCATTGTTTGCTTAATAATGTCTTTGTCTCCTGCTGTTTTCCCCAGATGATTTATAGTGTAAATACCCACTTACCTATTTAATAAAATTCATGTCTGCAGTCTGCTTTTAAAGCTACTGTTTGGTGGATTGAGCACTAATCGATTAACACTGCTTTTCCAATAGCAAAGCTCAAGCTTTTATTGAGAAAGAAAAGTTTAACACTGCACACTGTACACAAATCAAAGTGTAAGCTTACTGTGTACAACAATAGTGCCTCTTCTGACACCCTCAGCATAGGCACTCATTCACACTGATTTAACTCTCGATCTCTACCAAGCACATGAAGCTAAGGTTTTAAGTTTCCTGCAGATGTGAGTGGACTGACTCGTGACTGTCAGGGCTGAATGATTTTAGTCATCAGCTGGATTGCTGCATTTTCATCCACCTCTGCAATTCCAATGGCCCTGTCAGTGCTGCCTGATCAGAGATGGATGAGTGTCGCTGCACTTCAATGGGATTTTAAAACTCATTACAGTCATGGCAGACGCTCAGCTTTTGTATTGTCTAACTTAGTCAATATCTCATTCAGGAAGCCTCTTCAGAGCCAAGAGTCATACTTCTTGGTCAATTTGCATGCATGTTTGTTTAATCACTTTTAATTGTGACTTCCATTTGTCATTACATGAGAACTAGTGATTCTTTACTGCACCCCCAACAGCAATTCTTGGCACATTTGTACATACATTTTTTTTCTGCATTAGGCATTTCACGGTAGCTATGTTATGTTAATAAAAAAAAACATTAATAATCAGCATGGACACCATATGTTTTTCTACAGTTTGTATTTTCTCCCTGAAACACATTCTTCTGTTAGAGCAATAAATGTGAATTGAATTAGGCAGAAAATCCCTGCAAAATGTCAAGTCTTTGAAAGTTTGAACAGGGACTGGGAGCAAATAGTTTTATCAAGGTTTTTTTTTCAGATAAATAATAAAAAATTAATTCCTGCTGGAATACATTTTTAAATTAAATTTTAACATTTATGTGGATCATTAAATATACCTCATATAGCAATGAATGTATTGTGTGGGCTTTTTTTATTTTATGGTCTTTCTCACAACTGGTAATTCAATGAACCTAGAGAGGAGCACACACCTAATTCACAGTTAAAATGGTTATGTTGAAAATGAACTTTAAAAAATTACTCTAAATTCTCCAAATCCAAACACATTGGAAAGATGTGCCACATATGCATATATATATAAATTGTCACTTTATTAGGTACGCCTGTTCCACTACTTGTTAACATAAATATCTATTCAGCCACTCATATGGAAGCTACTCAATGCATTTAGGCATGTAGACATTGTTCAAAGTTCAAACCGAGTATCAGAATAAGGAAAAAATGTGATTTAAGTGACTTTAAATGTGACATGGTTGTTACTTCCAAACAGGCAGAAACTACTGATAAACTGGGATTTTCATGCACATCCATCTCTAGAGTTTACAGAGAGTGGTCAGAAAAAAGGAAAATACCTCATGAGTGGCAGTTATCTAGGCAAAAATGCCTTGTTGATGTCAAAGATCAGGGTTAATGGCCAGACTGGTTTGAACTGATAGACAGGAAACAGTAACTCAAATAGCCACTTATTATAACCAATGTATGCAGAACAGCATCTCTGAACACACACACCATGTCCGACCTTGAATCATATGAGCTACAACAGCAGGAGTCCTCACCGGGTGCCTCTTCTGTCAACTAAAAACTAGCAACTGAGGCTACAATTCGCATAGGCTCAGCAATACTGGACAATAGATGACTGGAAATATGTTGCCTGGACTGATAAGTCTCAATTTCTGTTGCAACATTCAGATGGTAGGGTCAGAATTTGGAGCCAACAACATGAAAGCATAGATCCATCCTGCCTTGTTTCAATGGTTTAGGTTGGTGGTGGTGGTGTAATGGTGTGGGAGATATTTTCTTCAAACACTTTGGACACTTTGTACCAACTGAGCATTGTTTAAATTCCACAGCCTACCTGAGTATTTTTACTGACCATGTCCATCCTTTTCTTACTGTAGTGTACCCATCTTCTGATGGCTACTTCCAGCAGGATAACACACTATGTCACAAAGCTCAAATCATCTCAGACTGTATATATACATGCTCATATTTTTACCATTCAAGTAAAAAGGTATTATGTCACATATTAACATGAGCAAATACTTTTCTTTAATAATAAACTAAAGTACAATGGTATTTTGTAAGGGGCACAAGCTTCCTGAACAATATTGATTTTTATTCATATTTGACAGCCTAGTCCTTCCACATACACCCTCAATCTTTAAGACACATGAAGGAAAGACAGTATTTCAAAATTAATTCAGAAAAATAGGCATTAGTTTGACTACAATTTTAGTTTAATACTTTAAAACAAACAACTATTGATGCTATGGAAGGCTGCATCTCAGAATTAGTGTCTTTGATCTGCATTTGTGAAGGAAATAGGAAAATAAGGTGCACCTTTCCTTGCCCGCATGCTCCTTCACTTTGGTAACAGATTGCCAGGCTTATAATAAGCAGTTAACAAAAATGAGTACAGTTAATAATCTGTTTACAATATACAATCTTTGTAAGCCTCTAATTATTTTTGACTAAAATAATGTACGAAATTTTTTAAGTAAACATGTTCTTAAATAAGTTACAATTTTTGTCTGTGGCTGTATGCTAATGTTAAAAATGCCTCCTGCCCTCCTTCAGCAATTATTCTGTCTGTTTCTGGCTGCTTAAATGCATTCTGTTTTTTTAACAGGCAGCACAATTTTCCTCCTTTAACCATAAGACAAGAGTCTTATTCTGTATCGGTGCTAGGGCAGTGCATTGGGTAGCGCTGCTTTCTCACAGATCAAGTTTTGAATACCAGTCTTGTTCATTCCCATGTGGAGTCTTCATGTTGTCCCTGTGTGTGTTCTCTGTTCCTCCTCTTGTATCAGCAAAGTTAGTTAGGTTAACTAGTGATTCTAAAGTGGCCATGGGTTAGTGTGAGTTGGCCTTGTGAGGGATTGATGCCCTGCCAGAACTGGTTCCTGACTTCCAGAACAGGCTCTGCCACAAGTAAATCAGATACGGTGTTTTTAAGTATGTTCACTTTTTACTGATTATTAAGCAAATTCCTATATCCAAGGCAACTTGCAAAGCAAATTATAATGCATACATTATAAAGAATTAGAAAGTACAAATTAGTAAGAAAAAGATGACAAATTTTCACATAAAAAACTAGAACTCAGAAATAAAAAACAAATTTGCATAATGGTTGATTAGTTCCTTACAGTTTTTAGGATGAGAACAGAAAGTCTAAGCAGCCAAAAAATCATTTTCTGGAGGTGCCTAAACATTAACAAAACAGAAGCAGTACAGGTAGTTGTCAGAGTTTCATCGAACAAATTTGGGATTAAGAACTCAGAAGCATCATCCAGTTTTAGGCACTTCTAGTGAGAGGAGAGATAAATCACCAGACAGGACATAGAGTTCTTGAAGGAGCACAGCCATGTAAGGATCTGTAGGTCAACGCAAGAGTTCTGAATTGGATCTTTGGCTTCAATTAAAAGCCAGCAAAAAGCAGATCACAGGGGGAACTGTGGATGAAATGAAGTAAGAGTTTCAGTAGTACAGCCAAAAGAGAATATGATAATGAATGAAATGTTAAGTTACAGAGGCAGCTGTTATGAGATGTTTGCTTTAAATTTTTGTTTCTGAAGAACATGTTTGGTCCCTTTAGTGGCTTTTGAAAGTATGGTATCTCCTTGTTTCAATTATTTTCTGTTACATCATTTTCTGGTTGGTGATTTTATTTTCCCAATCTCCGAATAGACCATTTTGTTCCATTAAACCATTATTGGGTGTTATTTGTTGTCTGTTTCCATGTCACTGCTATGGAAGGGCAACTGATATTGAGGGTACAAATCAGAGATTTTTAATGTGATTTTGTTATTAGTTTTGCTGGTTAATATATCTCTGCTGACAAGCTCCTGACTTAGTGTTGGTTGAGTGTTTTGGTTTACTCTGGGACCAGTTGGGGTCACAATAGTGCACTACTGAATTTTCATATGTCCTCCCGCTAATACAAAATCTTCTTGTCTCCTTCCACACCTCCCACATAATCTCATCCACTCTCCTTCTGACTCTGACTAACCATACAGGAAACTTGGCTTTTTTTATACCAGACCCGGGAGTACTTTCACTGCTGTCACAACACATCCAGGAACTGCTTCCAGGTCAGGTGGATGTTCATAAAAGTGGGGACGGTTTGTTCCTGCTGCACCCTCTGCACAACAGGGCTGTCTCTGGAACTGAAATTTCCAGCCTGCATGGATATCCATGCAGGCACCATAGCCCAGGAAGACTAGTCCATCCAATAGGTCTCCCCCATCCTTCCATTAAACTGGCCTCCTGGCCAGGAAAAAAAAACCTTCAGACATCCCAGTTCGAATACCAGCCCAAGCCTGGTGTCCATGACAATACTTGTGGGATTAAGGAATTATTCCTGCCTTACAGCATTGCTGCTGGAAAAGGTTCCAGCACCCTGAAACCCTAAATTGAATGAACCGGGTTGAAGAAATATAAAAAAAGAAATGCCTTTCTTATTCAGTAACATAATCAGAATATTTTTACAGTATATCATTTGGTCATGTAAAGCTATATGAAAAGTATAAAAATATCAATAATAGAGCATATGAATGGGCACAGTGATTAAAACCATAATGATATATTAAGTACTGATTCTTGTTTATTTTTACTGCTTGCTATAGTATTTTATAAATTTTATTTAGACGCACATCAACTTTTGATATATATTCGGATGCATTTAGTTCTGAGATAGACAGATTCATATACCCATAAAGAACTCTAAAAGCTTATTTACATCTGCCATCATCACTACATGATCTCACAATGATTTTTTTCACATACCTTTCACACCTTTACTCAGTTTAGATACTGGACTGACCAATTTTAATGAGAGCTCCATTACTATTTAAACTCTTTTTTGGAAAATGCCAAAATGAATATGTTTTTACTATAGTAATGTGAAGATATACCAATTAAAAAAAAATTTTATTTTTTTTTTACTTAAAATGAAACAGTCAATAATTTCTTAAACTGGTTGCCAAATGAGTCTGAATGGTTTTATCAAAAAAAAGTGTCGTCAAAAACCTCTGTTCTGAATATATTTTTATTCCCCTGGCACCTTTGGCTAATTCTTCTACTACTGAGCAAAGCAAAGTTAAAGATTTACTCTTCTTGCTGTAATCCACCATGTTCAAAGTAATTTCTTTTTTTTTCTCTGATTCCTGCTGAGTGATAATCCTACTATCCCCTTGAATGATTGAAGCTTTTTCCCCCTTAGTAACCTGGATAAAATCATTTATCTGAAAACCCTATTCAAGACTGCCACATACCTAAAGTAATTTAAGATTCTTTACTGGTGGCATGATATCATAATGGTTATCTTTGCCTTGTTATGCTATTTAGAAGCTAATTTTATTTCCAGCTGGATACTCTTCTGTGTGTGGCTTAACTGCTCTTCCAGTGTTTGTGCAGTTTTTCTCTTGATTCCTGCAAAAGATCTAAACTACAGTACATAGCTTAATACCCTTTTCAAATTACCTGACTTTTCCAGTGGTTTTCAGTTATAGACTTCATTTACATAATCCTAGTAAGTTGGAGGCTGTTACAGTGACCGTTGATCAAATAGTCTGACATACCTAGTGACTCAGCACAACTCATCTGCAATTCATCCCAAACAAATCAAAAACCCTTGATTTTGTCTTCAGTTGTAGGGATGGGCTCTGAGTTTGTGAGAGTTGTGAGACAATGAGCTGTCAGCTGAATGTACAGTGCATGTAATGCAGCTAGAGGGAATAAAGAACTAAAGTGTTTTGGACCTCACAAACAGAAGAGAAGACCATTTATCTATTGTCTAATGTTTTACATACTACAACTGAATGGATAATGGAAAAAATGGTCGATATTGTGCCTGAACTCGCCGTACAGGAAAGCACTGTTTTTTTGGGCAGCGCAATTATTAGCTGTCAGAAAAAGTGATAAACTTGTAATACTTTGGAAATGTGAAACTGTGCTGGAACCATAGCTGAACCCCAGCTGGACCCTACTCCACCCTCTGTTCTATCCACAACACTGACACAACCAGACCATCCACCACCTTTACAGAAGACCAAGTTGTGTGAGAATTACGCAGACTTCGTTCTGACAAAGCAGCAGGACCTAATGGCATCAGCCCAAGGGTGCTTAAAGTCTGTGCCTCACAACTACTTAGGATTTTCAACTTAAGCCTGAGTATTAAAAAAGTGCCAGTACTATGGAAAACTTGTCTGGTTCCTGTTCCAAAGAAGGCACATCGTAGTGCCCCTTCTGACTACAGGCCAGTAGCGCTAACCGCATACATCATGAAAGTCTTTGAGAGACTAGTCCTGGAAATACTTCGCCCCCAGGTTAAGTCAGCACTGGACCCTCTCCAGTTTGAATACCAAGCGAGGATTGGAGTCGAAGATGCAATCACCTACCTGCTGCATCGTACCTACAGTCACGTAGACAAGCCAGGTGGAACTCTCAGGATAATGTTCTTCAATTTCTCATGTGCCTTTAACACCATCCAGCCAGCCAGACTGGGGAGTAAGCTATTGGAAATGCAGGTGGATTCTCCCTTAGTTTCGTGGATCATGGACTATCTGATGGGAATGCCACAGTTTGTGCAACTACAGGGATCTGTGTCTGACACCATGCTGCATGGCACTGGTGCTCCACAAGCGACAGTTCTGTCACCATTCCTCTTCACCCTGTACACTACAGATTTTAGTTACAACACAGAGGGCTGTCATCTGCAGAAATTCTCTGATGAGTCTGCAATAGTTGGTAGTATCAGACATGGAGAAGAGACGGAATATAGGAAGGTAGTGGACAGTTTTGTTGACTGGTGTGAGCTGAATCAACTGCAGATCAACACCAGTAAAACTAAAGAACTGGTAGTTGATTTAAGAAGATCGCATTCTCCAGCCACTCCCATGTCTATTAGGTGTGTGGAGGTGGAGATCATTGAGGAGTACAAGTATCTAGGGGTGCATACGAGCAATAAGCTAGACTGGTCCAGAAACTCGCTGGCCATATGTAAGAAGGGTCAAAGTAGGCTGTATTTCCTACTCAAGCTCAGATCTTTTAGTGTCAGCAACACTATGTTGCGGATGTTCTATAACAGTGTGGTTGCCACTGCCATTTTCTTCGCTTTGGCATGCTGGGGGAGCAGCAAGAAAGTGGCAGACATCAGGAGACTAAACAAACTAATTCAGAAGGCTTCCTCTGTGGTAGGAGAGAAACTGGACAACTTGGAAACTGGCAGATCCGAGAATGTTGTCTAGGCTTTGGTCTATTATTGAAAATGCTAAGCACCCACTTCATAGTGTTGTGGTTTGACAAAGGAGCGCTTTCAGCAGTAGACTGACTAGCAGCAAGTGCTCCACTGAACGTCACAGGAATTCCTTCCTCCCCGCAGCCATCAGACTCTATAACTCCTTTTCCAGTCACTCACCCACACTTTAAGTTATTACCCTTTTTCTTTATTGGATATCCAGGTATATTTTTTCAAGTACTTGAAATGTGCACTTTACTATCTGTTCTTGTGCAATAAATTATCTGCTCTTCACATGAGAATAACATTTTGTTCTCAAAATGTGCAATATTAACTTAAGGTGCAACACTCTGTACTTTAGTTTGATACTTACATTTATTATACTTTATTTATATTGTGGTCCATGGCCGGCTTTTCATCCCGGCCAATACCCCCAGGCAGCCAGATGGAGCTCTCCCTGCAGCATGGAGGTGCCCCGGATACCAGCAGGGTATCATGGACAATGGTGTTTTCCTCTACAACCCTGCTGGATACCACAGGGGCCAACAGAGGACGCTTCAGGGAGGCCCAGAGAGTCGTTTGTGCCCTATAACCCGGAAGTGCGTCTTAGTCACAGTGACAGGAGAGATGACATACTTCCGGGGTGAAGAAGAAGACTTTTTATCTGAACCGGAAGTGATAGGAGATCACATGGACTGGGGGATTGGAAACACTTCCGGGTCAGGGACTATAAAGGACTCTGGGAAATCCCAGACGAGTGAGCTGAGCTGGGTGGAAGGGTGGCAACACGTCTGGGAGTGGAGGATTGTGATCATTGATTATTAATTGTGTATTGTAGAGAGTTTATGAGTATTGTGGAGAGGAGAGTGCTTTGTGCACTGTATAGTTCAAATAAAATAATAATTTGGACTTTTATCTGGTGTCTGGAGTCAAGTCTGAGGGTTCAAGGGAGAGATAGCACCCCATATCTGTCACAATATTTACATGATTATTTTATACTTGCTCGTGGTGTAACATGTCCCATGTCTGTTGTTAAGTTGTAACATAATTAATTTCCTTCGGGATTAATAAAGTTTTCTGATTCTGATTTTGAAACTCATCGCAGAGCTGTGTAATTTGTTTTGCTCTGAGATTCCTAATTGTGTAATCTGCCATATTCAGACAACAAGATCAGCAACTGCAGTTTTTGCATCCCCTCAGACTATAAGTCCTGCTTTAGATGAACTGGTGACTGTAAATTGTGATAAAACTGAGTGTTGGACTGTGTTGTCTGAAAGTTTGTTCTGTTGTGGACAGGGTTTTCATTCAGGTTGTACCATACCTCACACTCTGGATTGGCTCCAGCTTCCTCTGATTGTGAGAAGATAAAAAAGTCATTCAGGTCTATGGAGAACATACACATTCTACATTGACAACAACCAAATTTGAACCACTGGTTCAAAGTTGCCTGCATTGGTTGGCTTTACAAGTTCATAATGATGAGTTCCATTCCTCCACACATCCTGCAATATAAAATGTATTCCTGCTGATATTGACAGGGGGCTGCAACCTCTTTTCAGAGCAATGGGTATAAGACCAAAACAACCGTGCAGAGGCACCAATGATAATATTTCACTTGGAACTCCTATGACATGTTTCCTACCTTTAAAAAAATATTCTTTATTGATTCTATTCCTGCAAAAATCACACGAAAATGTAGGATTTATTTGCCATTAGCCAGATGTCTTCTAACATTTTTGCAACAATTCACCTCTTGTCTTAATTTAGCCATCCAACCATTCACTTCTGTCTTTTACCGCATTATTTGGGTAAAAGGAAAGAGCCAGTCATGGGTGGAGTACCCGTCAATCACAGGGCAAACTAAGGTACACTGAGCTGACATCTCATATCAAGTTAAACTAACTTGCGCATCTTTAGGATGTGGTAGCAAATCCCACTTTAAGATAGAGAGATCATGCAAGCACCACACATGACAGCCTCATGTCTTTAGTTCAATATATTTTTGGTCCATATTGACTTAAATGCAAAGTAAAAGTTGACTTAAGCTTTGTGGTTTTCTGCAGTTCACCATCAGCGAATAAATTAAACAGTGTTGCTCCATGTATATGTATCTTCTTTTATTTAACAAATTAAGTAACTTTTTTTAAGAGTATAAGGAATGAAAAATTTACACCATCTGTCAATGAATATAAAAAGTCAGTAAAATTTTAAAAGTCTAAACTTTGCACATCACACAAGTATACTTATCAATATTTTTTTTTGTATTGATTTCAACAAAAAATGCTGTATTTTATTCTCCAAAAAGAATGTTAAAAGATGCTGTACTTAAATGTACTGTTTTTTTCCTGAATTTTCAAATAAGCTTGATGTGATGCTCATCATCTTAGCAGTCTGACACTGCATAGGAATGAATGCAAAGATTTCAAATCTAGACGCGCATCTTGCAAAAATGAACCTTTCGAAATAATAACTGCTGTAATGAACAGAATGAACGAGAATAAACATTTTGATAAAGCGACATTGCATTACAGACTGAAGCACTATTTAAATTCAGTATCTATAAGAACAAAACTTATGTTGCGCGTTTCTGATTAATGTGCAAAACTGCTCATTTAGAAAACAAATGTCCCTCAGTATGGATTCACTGAATTTGACATATGGCAGGAACCAAGTCTGCATGGAGCACTCAGTTAACAAACATTCACATCTTTGGTATGCCAGAGCAAACTGGAATAGAGTGACAAAAACTGTGGTGCAAAAACAAAAAAAAAATCTTGAAATTGAAAGAAATGTAAAGAAAAACAAATGTATAAATGCATAAAAGTGAAAAATGAAAAGGCAATATGAACTGTGTTAGTAATAACTAAATCTAAATAAAGAGTACTCCTGAATAGCCATCCACTTTGGATATGATCACCGCCTGTTTGAATCAGACCAGTACAAGTAATGTGTTAGCTTGGTAGAGCTAAACAAAAAAAGCTGAATTGCTTCTTGTGGGATCTCCAGCCAAATTCCAAACTCACGTCCTGCCAACTCATTTTTGCCTCCAGCCTTGGAGCTATACTATGTAGCACCCTGAACTCTGAATGTCACCTGCTGAAAACTTCATTCTACCATCCATGAAACATTATCAGAATGTGACACTAACTCTCCATCTTATATGTGGAAATAATCTGTCACATCTCCATTACCTCGTGGATGAATTGCTTCACTGCAGAAAACATTTGTCTCTTTTGCACTCTAGACATATGCAATCTGGAGTAATTTATTTTTTTCACCTGGTGTTTCTCCTGTAATATCTATTCATTCATTATCCAACCCACTATACCCTAACTACAGGGTCACGTGGGTCTGCTGGAGCCAATCCCAGCCAACACAGGGCACAAAGCAGGAAACAAACCCCAGGCAGGGCACCAGCCCACCTCAGGGCGCACACACACACACTCACACCAAGCACACACTAGGGACAATTTAGAATTGCCAATGCACCTAACATGCAAGTCTTTGGACTGTGGGAGGAAGCTGGAGTTCCCAGGGGGGACCCATGCAGACACGGGGAGAAAATGCAAACGCCACACAGGGAGGACCGAGGAAGTGAACCCAGGTCTCCTAACTCTGAGGCAGCAGCGCTAACCACTGGGCCACCTGTGATGTCTATCTGTTCTAATATCTATGGACCCTATGCACATTTTGTTTTATTGTTTTCTTTTGGTTATTCTTTTTATCTTTATTTAGGACAAGCTTTTACTCAGGTTTCAATATATTTGTGATTTAAATTTACTTATCAATCTGTTTGTTATCTGATCAATCTCCTTTTGTTTTATATCGCACCGTTTATGGAAAACTGCAGTAAAAGTCACTTTACACGGCCAATAATAATATATTTGAAAACAGACAATAAGATAGTATAGTAATATTAGTAGTGAAGTTATTATAGAAAGGAATAAAAATACAGTTATGATCAAATATAAGAGAAAAGTGGAGAGATTTGTGTGAGTACACAGATGAAGCTTCACATACAGAGAAAGTATGACCACAAAGCAGAATGAAAGTAGGGTCTTTAGAATTTTTAATTTGCCATATCTTAAGATTCATTAGCAAAGTGCCTTCCAATGCTGCTCACTCCGGAAATTAATATAAAAAATTCAACTGTTCGAGAGTGCCATTGAAGTTGAGAATGTAAAAAAAACCAAAACATTTTGTACTTTTTAAAATATGAATTTTGATAATGCAGCCCTTGCCTGTGTCCTAGCAAAGTCAAATTCTCCATAATCCTACCATTTCCATTACACAATAATAGGGAGTCACAGCTAATATTGACAACATCAGGAGTCTGAGACTTCCTAAGTTGGTTTAGGAAGCATTTCTGTTCTTTTCAATTATCACTAATCATTTATTGAATATATTTTTAATTGTAATTGTTTTGATGCTAAAGTATTAATGGCTAAGATAATAGTAATTAGTCTTGCAGTACTCTTTTTGTTTTAGAGCTCTTCACTTGTGAGGATTAATTTTTTTAACCTTGTTCTGAGACACCTGTTTCAAAGCAGTCCCTGCACTGATATTACTTGATTTTGTTTGAACTCTTTTGTAAGTTAATTTGGATAAAAGTGTCTGCAAAATAAATAAATGTAAATTAATAAATAAAATAGGTATAGCCAGTAGACACCAAATCTTGAGTCATTGTGCAATGCTGAGTAAAGAGGCAGTCTACTTACTGTACATGTTGAAGAGGTGCAATCTGTACAGTTATTTCCAAAGGTGTTCAAGCCCTTTTGGTAAAGAGGGTTCAGTAGTGATTTATATAAAATTTACAAAGCATAACTTACAATTGTGTACTGAAAATAGGCAATATGCTTTATAAATACACACACACATATGTATATATGTATGATATATATGTGTGCGTTTGTTTGTGTGTTAGTAATTTGTACATACACTTGGATTATTAAGTTTCAGTCTGCATATTTTATAGTTGTGCGTGTTTCTGTAGAAGACTTCTCTTTCTTTTCATATTCCAAAGACACTTAGCTAGATTGATAGAAAACTGAAAATTAAAAGTGCAAGAATATCCTGTGATGGAATGATATTCTGTCTGTTGCTTTGTGTCTTGTATCCTTTGCTGACATAAAAGTCTCCAATAATCCATCTTCTTACATTGTTTTATGAAAATGGATAGATGGATATCTGATTTCATGTTATGACAACATAAATTAGAAGTTGACTAAAAATGTCTTTGATCATTTTCCACCTAACAGCACAAAACATACCACTAGATGGGCGATTTTAAAATTACATGCTTGACAAGAGTGTAGATGAGGGCACTCAGTGACAGACTTGCCTTTAGTTCAGGATTGGTCACAATCTTGTTTTACCTGCTACTGTTATAGGTTTAATTTCTGACTCCCCAACCTCTTACAAAAACAAACTGGATGCATGGATCAATAAATAAACAGTATAACTAAAGTTTTTTAATACAGACTCAAAATGGTTTATTTGCATTTTATGTTAACCAATCAAAACATCGAAAGATAGAAAGAAAGGGAGTGTTTTCATTAGAAAAGTCAAAAAATTAAAAATACAATGAACATAAAAATGAGAGTATTTGAAAACTATGGACTGAAAAATAATAAAACTAACCTTTACTAGATTGGAGGGTGATGATGATCCAGCTGAGAAAGAAGAGGTGTGCTAGATTAAGTCACAAATGATGTGTGACAACTGGAGAGTTGTGGAGCACCTGGGAGAGGGTGGCAGGAATCCTACTGGCACCACACTACTGCACAGAGTCTCAGAGAAACTGCACTGCTGCAGTGACTTGAGTGTTTATGTGATCACACTGCTTAGCTTGATTTAGATGGCCATAACAAAGAAACATGCCCTAAAAGATTATGTTTTAAAAAATAGAAAGTTATTTGTACTAGGTTCATTCTTTTTTAGGAATCCAAGGTTATTTTGCAGCTGGAGTAAAAAAAGAGGCAGCACAAAAGAATAAATACATAAAGAAGACATTTAAATATTTGTATTGAAAGTTGTAACAGAGCATTTGAAATTTTAGGCAACATCAGAACAACTGAAATAGTATGCATGTATGAGATTGTGATGAGCCACCTTATTTTCAAATGCATTCTCCTGAAATACGGTTTTCCTCAGACCTTTACAGATAGTCCTGGGGTTTTTGGCTGTGAGGAAAATAGTTTAAATATCAAAAGCACTACTTGATGAAAATTTAAGGTACTTTAAAATAATTTATACTTTACCACAACACAATCTTCTTTCTGCACAGACACTGCTATGTTGTGCTAATGTTGTCATGGTGGTTGACAATGGTGAGGCTAAGAAGGTTACATCACTAGTACAACGACATAAAAGCTGGCAAGTAATTACAAATGAGATCCTAGATGGTTGGAATCCCGTAAAAACTTTGTCTCTGCATTCTGCTATTAATTTTCTCACTTTTGAGATGTTATGGTTTTAGTTACCTCAGTAATAGTCTTTTTGGTTTTGACCTTTCACTAGTTATTCACATCTATCTCCCTTTCCTTCCTTTATAGTCTGACTGGGTGGCAGAACAGAAATAAAAGGAATGTTAATTATAAAAAGAACTGTTTTTTCATGGAAGAACTAGATTTGTTTACATTTTCTGTTTGCTTATGGATGACAGAAAGATATTGCACAGACTACCAGTGCTGACCTACACAACTCCAAGCAACTCCACCCAACTCCACCCCACCTGAGATGGTTAATAAATCAGAAACACAATAAGAGAGAACAAAAGATTTGACAGGTACACAGGAGCATATGGTAAGTAAAGAAAATGAAAAAGATGAAAGGTGGATAGAAGAAATCTTCCTCATGGAGCAACCCCTAACCAGCTCTTAACTAACTGAAGAGCAAGAAGCCAGTGTTGGCTAGTAGAACTGGAGGAGTTGTTAATCCAAGATGCAAGATGTATAAATTGTAAAATTAAAAACAAAACAATTAAAATTAAGCCTTCTAGTTTGAAGGAGAGACACGGGCAGAAGATTTTCAGAGATAGGCTAAAAGCTACTTAGCTGCAATGGTTGTAGTCATTAAAAGCCTTTGCCTCCAGTTCAGCATATACTGCTTTTTACCTACAGTAAACCCTCCAAAACTTTGTAATAGTACAAGATTACACATCAAAGTGTTAAATTCATATCTTATCGAAGCTACCATTTTACAGGATCTGCTACAGAGTGAAATTGTATTTATACTCAAAATTCCCACTATTCATACTTGTTTCAATTGAAAAGAAAACAGTTTCCTGTAAAATTTCGTTTCCAGTGGCCATCAAAAAAAAACAAAGTCAGTCAGTAGAAAAAGCAGGAATTGACCTATGGCACAAAGGTTTTACTCTAGGGCAATTACATGTAGCATGTTCAAAAGTAAGAAGCTGCATTGAACTAATATTGGCTCCAGTAAAAAAAAATGGTAAAACTATAATTGAGGCACAATCTGTTAGGAAATTTCCTGGACACAGCCGATAACACTAGTATTTCTATAAGGTAGAACAGAAGGTCCTGTGGTAAGATATTACAAACCACTGATTCTAATTTATCTACATTAATTTTCAAGGTCAGTTAAGGGCCATGGTTTACAGAATTATTATTATTATTTTTTCAATTAAAAAAATACATGTCCACATCTCCACATGTGAATATCTAAGCTAATTTGGTAAAAAAATGTTTCAGTATGACAGATTTTATGTAACGTTTCATTGACAATGAGAAATTGTCATTTATCCAGTTTTACAAATACATTATCATACTTTCATATTAAAACATTAAATTCTTAAACATGACATTAGTGATATAAAGCACAACACAAACTTGAATATACAACAAAGTTGTCCTTAGCAAAATACCAAAAAACCTTAGTCACATCATAGTGAGTCCATTAAATGTGACCTGATATTCATTATAACTAGTTGCTGTGATGAATGCAGTTTTATGCTCTTTTCCCCACCATATACAGATGAACCTACCACTCCCTAACTTATTAAATACAATTTAGTAAAAAAAAATTCATTGTCTATCTTAATCATACTCATTACAGATAAGTAGAAGTTGGTAATTATACTTAGCAGTATTTATGTTTAACCCACTGGAGAAGCTGAGCAAGAATGAGCAAACTTTGCTACATGTAAGTTAATAACATTGCAAGATTTCATCAGAGAAACATGACAAAAACATTGATATAATTCCTTAGATATATGATTTTCTGTCAAATAATATCAAGGTTTATAATTAAGTGAATTAGGCAAAAAAAATGTACCTTGTCTCATTTCTTAATTACTACTACTACTACCCATTCACAAGTAGTTCCATTCGTATGCTAATTCTATCAAAACTGAATATTCCAATGTTATACTGTGTTTGTAGTCAATGCATAAGTTCAAGTCAGGCAGCCTTTATTTGGCTCAAATATGGCAGTCCCCGTCTTCTGACAACCTTTAAGCCCATTAGACTTGCTTTTAAACGTATTTTATATACCGTGGTGTATGGCCGGCCATTTATCCCGGCCAATACCCCCAAGCCAACAGGTGGAGCCCTCCCTGCAGTATGGAGGCTCCCCGAAGACCAGCAGGGCATCATGAACATTGCAGTTTTTATATGCAGCTCTGCTGGATGCCATGGGAGGGCTTGTGCCTCCTCCAGACCGCGAGGGGGCGTCCATCCTAGTTATGTTGGGGGCCTCGGGTAAAGGGCTTGGAAGCCCAGCCCTGTAGAGGCCCGTGGCCACCGCCAGACGGCGCCCCAGTGCCTTATTATCCCGGGAGCCCAGCACTTCCGCCACACCAGGAAGTGCCGAGGGGAAGACGACAGGGGACATCCGGACAGCTTCCGGGTGCGCAGCCGGCACTTCCACCACACGGGGGTGTGTCCGCAGGAGATTGCCGGGAAGCAGCTGGAGCCCATCCGGGTTCCTATAAAAGGGTCTGCCTCCCTCCAGTCATGAGTGGAAGTCGGGTGGAAGAGGATGGAGCTGGAGTGAGGACTGGAGGCGGCCAGGAGGAAAAGAGGCACAGGACTGTGTGGCCTGGACATTGAGGGAATCGGTGCTGGAGGCACTGGGGTTTGTGCACGTGACTTTAATTTGTGTAAATATTGTAAATAAACAGTGTGTGGTGAATTTAAGATGTTCGGCTGTGTGTGTCCGGGTCCAAGTTCACAGTACATATACAGTAAATTGAAAAAAATCCTATTTTGACTTCATGTTACATCTTAGAAAGAATAAAATATTTTGGACATGTTACATACATGATGCTTTTAATGTGTATTTTCTAGTTAGCAATGAAACTGTTAGAGTGCTATTAAGTATTTATTATGCACTAAAATGTCAGAAATCAAAGGGACTAAAGGTGCAATAGGTGATTAAAAAGCTTTAAAACTGTTCCAATAAGAGGAACATTAGTAAAATCAAATGAGATTTCTTTATTATATTTGTTAAAATATTCAGAAAGCTTTTCTATGTCACTCTAATAGAATGCCTTGCATCGCTTAAGCAGCTACTCCTCTGTAACTAACTTAAGGTCTTAATCATTGACATAGAAACAGACATCTCTTAAGATTAGGGCACAAGTAGTAGTCACATTAGGCCAAGTTTGCAGAAGAGGGTGGGTGTGGCATCTTTTCATGCCAGCTATTTAGAGAAAAATTTCTGCTAATAGATAGATAGATAGATAGATAGATAGATAGATAGATAGATAGATAGATAGATAGATAGATAGATAGATAGATAGATCTTGCCATTTTTAGGGCATGTTGAAACTGGTCAAAATTATAACTGTAATTATTTGGGAGTGTGAGGCCTTTGATGGGTTAACCTACTATCAAAATGCATTCCTGCTCTTTGATGCTACATAACTGATTCATGAGGGTTGAGTACAAGGATTGGTGTGTGGAGGATAAAAACATTCAGAACCATTTTCCACTCATTGAAAGGCCTGCTGCAGATGTTTGCAATATACCCTCTCTACGAGCTCCCCACAAGCAAATATATTGCAAATGTTATAAACCTAATGATTTAAGATATTTGTTAATTTTCTTAAAGCAGTTAAGCTAATGCAGAGAGTGTGAGTGTATGTGTGAGCAGAGTGCAAGACTATCACTTTCAACACACACATACTGAGCCAATTTAGAGCTCCCACCCCAGCCTTTATGTCTTTTAGATGTGATTATCTGTGTTATCTCATACTCCAGATTTCCCTTGACTCACACATGCACTCTGTGTGTACAATTTCCACATTTTCTCTGTGGGCTTTCTTTGATTCTCTCCACATTCTTCATAAGAAACCTTTAACCTGGTTGGTAACTTTAAACTGATTTCTTGTGAATGTGCATGTGCGTCCATTGATTGAGTTGCTTTGCATCCAGTACTACCCTGTTACTGCCCCCATGTTGAATGGTATAGTCATTCCTTGGGCTATGCAGAGGATTGGATCCAGGACACCCACGGATAACAAAATTTATATAACTTTATATAAAACTAGCCAACCCGCAGCGTACCATATGCCGCATAATCAGGCCGGTTTTTTAATAATTTTTAAGCACTGGGAGAAAATTAACATTTGAAAAATCGGTAATGTAATAAATCAGCAAGAAAAGCAACATTGTAACAATGCACGGAACGAACCAACACACAATCGTCCGTGAGTGAAAACTGGCGGACCGCAATCAGAAGAATGATCAATTGCTCAGGCCAGAGGTCATGGTGATGTGCTTTCGCAGTGACAGCATCCATAAGTCCCCTGTATTGCTCTACACGCAAATCTTGTTGATGTGAGCGAAGGTAATGTAGATGCGCGCCTTCTGTTCTGACATATGTGTCAACGATGTATTGCTGGAAGACTTTGCCACTGGAATGCAAGACACTAAATGAAGATCTCATGGCAAGCCTGAAAGCATAAAATTGGAGCTGTGTGACTCGCGTTCTTTTCGCGCTTCGCTTTTCCTCAACATGGGTTAATTGTATGTGCCAGCCTGGATCTCCGTAAGGAAATAGCAGTGGATAAACCATGGGGTTACAGTTCATATTTAGAACAGAGATACGCTTGCAAGCATCTCCCCTTGGATATATGCAAATGTCACGTTGTGCAGGAGGTTCCCAGTCTTCACCTACAAAGATAGCAGCAACATCAGTTTGACAGGACGTCAGGACGTTATACCTTCTCATACCTAGACCTGGATTTTCCATGAACACCATTCGTACAGCAGTAACAGGGTTACCATGAGTGATGATGTCATGCATTTGCATGTAAGACTTTGCGAAGGAATTAACCTGTCATATCATGTTGTCTAGTTGAAGCAACAAAATGTCACTGCAAGCGCTATTACATTCCTTTTGCAAACGGTGACTGGTAGCCTCAGCAGAATCGAAAATATATAGCTGACCGTATTGTGGTGACGTGTCAGGATTGTTATATAAAGGAGAGACCTGGTGATAAATTTGACCGTGTACGGTGTCCATTTTAGGACATCCTCCTCTCTCAGAGAAAACTCCATCATTCCTACTACCTTCAACAAAATATTCCTCCTCTCTGCGAGGAATCCTCCGTCACCCCTCCTTCCACCACCATCCGCTCTCAGTTCTCCGATGTCCGTTCTCCGTCATCCACCCTACTATCTCCGTCATCCGCCTTCAGCTCTCCGTCAACCCCCACAACACACCCGCCCCCCCGTCACGGCATTTACGTTAATGAAGTGACGTAATACTCCAGCTCCACCTTCTTCACAAGTTCGTTCGCCAAATTATTTGTCAGTTATATTTACAGTAAGAATTTACAGCACGACTCAAACACGGGAACGAAGGTAAATGATGTTGTTGAGTGACTTTTAATACTGTCTAAGCATACATATTAACACGTGTGCATTAAATGTGTGCATTTATGGGGTGATTTCTCAGGCTTTAAAGCTCACCTTTTATTAAAAAGTTAAAAGCAAACTTTTTTCATTCTGAAGGGCACAAACCACGTCGGATTTCAGCCGTTAAATGCGCGAAAATTTCGGTACAAGACATAAATAAGCGCAACATATTATTAGTTGTATTGTATACTTACAATACATATAGAAACGTGTTAATCGTTAACTAATAGTATGGGATGGTGTTTTTTGACTCATCTACAGATGCCGATGGAGACCAGAACTGCTTTGGAAAAATACGAGCGCCTTAAGGCCGATCTGGAAGAAGGTAGCGCAGCGCCTTGATTTAAATGATTCCATGTCTTGGTGGGTTTGCGTTGCTTGTTGACAATATATTTATACCTGTTTTTTAAGGCTTATTGACTGAAAGCGGCTTTCATGAAAAAAGTTAGGGCTTTGCTACAGAATACACCCTCCACAAGTCAAGGAAGTAAAAATAAAGGTGTATATTTCAGTTTTATTTAAACCTTTTAAGTTCGTATGCATAGCCTCATTTGGCCGTTTTTGTTTTTTTTCTTTCTTCAGTAGTAGACTATTTAATCTCCCTAAAGAAAAACAACATATGCATTTTACTTTTTTTGTATCTCTTTAGTAATATTTTAGTGTTAAAGGATAACCATTATTTAAACCTTTTATATTACTGTATGCAGTTATTTTACACAGTGTTGAAAGATTAATAAGAAAGCTACATATTTTGGCAGTTGCTGCTTTAATTTTCAATGAAATGAAAAAAGCTCTCCAAGAGAAAACAGTTTGCACTATCTAAAAAGGAGAAACCTTCATTTATAAAGGTTTGCTGCAGATGACTTAACTGAAAATAAATGTTCCTATGTGTATAATACATATTTATTTATTTGACTTATGCCTTTATCCTAGCAACTTGCAACATCTGAGGTACAATTCGTTGCATTGCTTTTGTTTTTTGCAGCATAGGTAGGTGAAGTGACTTCCTCAGGGTCACACAGTGGTGTCAGTATCAGGATTTGAACTGACAAGCTCCGGGTTTGCTGAAATATTACTGAAGAAAGAAAAAAAACTAAAACGGCCAAATGGGGTTATGCATAAAAACTTCCAACCGTCCATTATCCAACCCGCTATATCCTAAATACAGGAGCCAATCCCAGCCAACACAGGGCGCAAGGCAGGAAACAAACCTCGTGCAAGGTGCCAGCCCACCGAAGGGCACTACACCCACACACCAGGGACAATTTAGAATAGCCAATGCACCTAACCTGTATGTCTTTGGACTGTGCGAGGAAACCGGAGTACCCGGAGGAAACCCACGCAGACACGGGGAGAAAACTCCACGCAGGGAAGCGAACCCGGGTCTCCTAACTGGCACCTTTCACTGCGCCACTGTGCTGCTCCCCATTCAAACTTAAAAGGTTTAAATAAAACA
Organism: Polypterus senegalus; assembly: GCF_016835505.1. Classification (NCBI taxonomy): domain Eukaryota; kingdom Metazoa; phylum Chordata; class Cladistia; order Polypteriformes; family Polypteridae; genus Polypterus; species Polypterus senegalus. The sequence continues at coordinate 190,321,482 of NC_053156.1, read as the reverse complement.
GAAATATATACAGTACCTTTATTTTTACTTCCTTGACTTGTGGAGGGTGTATCCTGTAGCAAAGCCCTAACTTTTTTCATGAAAGCCGCTTTCAGTCAATAAGCCTTAAAAACATGTGTAAAGATATTGACAACAAGCTATGCAAACCCACCAAGACATGGAGTCGTTTAAATCAATGCGCTGCGCTACCTTCTTCCAGATCGGCCTTAATGCGTTCGTATTTTTCCAAAGCAGTCCTGGCCTCCATCGGCATCTGTAGCTGAGTCGAAAAACACCATCCCATACTATTAGTTAACGATTAACACGTTTCTATATGTATTGTAAGTATACAATACAACTAATAATATGTTGCGTTTATTTATGTCTTGTACCGAATTTTTTGCGCATTTAACGGCTGAAATCCGACGTGGTTTGTGCCTTTCAGAATGAAAAAAGTTTGCGTTTAACTTTTTAATAAAAGATGCGCCTTTAAGCCTGAGAAATCAACTCGTAAATGCACATGTGTTAATATGTATGCTTACACAGTATTAAAAGACACTCAACAACATCATTTACCTTCGTTCCGACGTTTGAGTTGTGCTGTAAATTCTTACTGTAAATATAATTGACAAATGATTCGGTAAATGAACTTGTGAAGAAGGTGGAGCTGGAGTATTACGTCACTTCATTAATGAAAATGCCGTGATGTGCGGTGGGGGGAGTGTGGGGGTTGACGGAGAGCTGAAGGCGGATGACGGAGATAGGAGGGTGGATGGCGGAAAACTGACATCGGAGAACTGAGAGCGGACGGAGGTGGAAGGAGGGGTGACGGGGGATTCCTCGCAGGGAGGAGGAATATTTTGTCAGAGGTAGTAGGAATGATGGAGTTTTCTCAGAGGGAGGAGGATGTCCTAAAATGGACACTGTAGACCGTGGATTCTGAAAGCATACGGTTCCTTGTCCAGATGGTTGAGCGGTTGAGTGTGTGCCCATTGACGCGAAAGCTAAAGCAGAGTTGTAATCCCTGATATGATCACAGTAATTTCGGGAGAGCGGGTTCTTGCCAGTCAAGAGGTCTTCTAATAAAAGAGGGGGTTTGGATAGCTGTGGCAAAGACACCTTGCCGGCATGACAACACCTAGTGTAATGTCCGGATTTGTTGACCTCTGCTGGCCAATGAAGAGCATTGCAAGAAGCACATAGTGCGGTAGGTAGGCCAATGTTATGTTCTTGGACATGAATGGCGGTATCTTCTTGAAAAGCTGCAGAAAAGTGAATGTGATGTTTGTGCATGAACGATTTAGTGGTGTGTTGACACTGAAGGGAATTGGAATGAGTTGTGTCGAAGCATTGCTGGCAATGTTCACATTGCATAATTCGTTCAGTGGAGTGTGTTTTTAAATGCATGTTGAGAAATCTCTGAACTCGGAAAGTTTTTGAACAAATCGTACATTCAAAGTTCTTTTTGGAATGTGTTTGCTCAGTGGAGTGGGTGTTTAAATGTGCTTTGAGATATTTCTGGCGTGTGAAGATTTTGGAGCAGTGTTGACACTGAAAAGAATTTATCAGGGAATGTGTTTCGAGATGGTTAATAAGGTATCTGCGTGCGTGAAAGTGTTTGTCGCAAATTTTGATAGATAGATAGATAGATAGATAGACAGATAGATAGATACTTTATTAATCCCAAGGGGAAATTCACATAATCCAGCAGCAGTATACTGATACAAAGAAACAATATTAAATTAAATAGTATTAAAATAAAATTAATGATAGCATTTACTCCCCTGGGTGGAATTGAAGAGTAGCATAGTGTGAGGGAGGAACGATCTCTTTAGTCTGTCAGTGGAGCAGGACAGTGACAAAAGTCTGTCACTGAAGCTACTCCTCTGTCTGGAGATGACACTGTTAAGTGGATGCAGTGGATTATTCATGATTGACAGGAGTTTGCTTAATGCCCATCTCTCTGCCACAGATGTTAAACTGTCCAACTTTAATCCTACAATAGAGCCTGCCTTCTTAACAAGTTTGTCCAGGCATGAGGCGTCTTTCATCTTTATGCTGCCACCCCAGCACACCACCGCGTAGAAGAGGGCACTCGCCACAACCGTCTGGTAGAACATCTGCAGCATCTTACTGCAGATGTTGAAGGATGCCAACCTTCTCAGAAAGTATAGTCTGCTCTGACCTTTCTTACATAGAGCATCAGTATTGGCAGTCCAGTCCAATTTGTCATCCAGCTGCACTCCCAGATATTTAAAGGTCTGCACCCTCTGCACACAGTCACCTCTGATGATCACAGGGTCCATGAGGGGCCTAGGCCTCCTAAAATCCACCACCAGCTCCTTGGTCTTGCTGGTGCTAAGGTGTAAGTGGTTTGAGTCGCACCATTTAACAAAGTCTTTGATTAACTTTCTGTACTCCTCCTCCTGCCCACACCTGATGCAGCCCACAATAGCAGTGTCATCAGCGAACTTTTGCACGTGGCAGGACTCCGAGTCATATTGGAAGTCTGATGTATATAGATTGAACAGGACCGGAGAAAGTACAGTCCCTGCGGTGCCCCTGTATTGCTGAACACAATGTCAGACCTGCAGTTCCCAAGACGCACATATTGAGGTCTGTCTGTAAGATAGTCCACAATCCATGCCACCAGGTGTGAGTCTACTCCCATCTCAGTCAGCTTGTCTCTAAGGAGCAGAGGTTGGATGGTGTTGAAGGCGCTAGAGAAGTCCAAAACATAATTCTTACAGCACCACTGCCTCTGTCCAGGTGGGAGAGGGATCGTGTAGCATATAGATGATGGCATCCTCCGCTCCCACCTTCTCCTGGTATGCGAACTGCAGAGGGTCGAGGGCATGACGGACCTGTGGCCTCAGGTGGTGAAGCAGCAGCCGCTCCATGGTCTTCATCAGATGTGACGTCAGAGCAACAGGCCGGAAGTCATTCAGCTCACTAGGACGTGATACCTTTGGGACAGGGTGATACAAGATGTTTTCCAAAGCCTTGGGACTCTCCCCTGTTCCAGGCGCAGGTTGAAGATGCGCTGTAGAGGACTCCCCAGTTCCAACGCACAGGCCTTCAGCAGTCGTGGCGATACACCATCTGGACCCGCTGCTTTGCTGGCATGAAGTCTTTTCAGCTCTCTGCTCACCTGGGCTGCTGTAATTGTGGGTGGGGATGTCTCACCTATGCTGGTATCAGCAGAAGGATGGTTGGAGGATGCAGTACTCCGAGGTGAGAGTGGGTCACTGTGATCAAACCTATTAAAGAAGTTGTTCATTTGGTTTGCTCTCTCCACGTCTGTCTCGATGGCAGCATCCCGGTTCGAGCTGCAGCCAGTGATAATCTTCATCCCATCCCACACTTCCTTCATGCTGTTGTTCTGCAACTTCTGCTCCAACTTTCTCCTGTACTGCTCTTTTGCCACCCTGAGCTGGACTTGGAGTTCCTTCTGCACGCGCTTGAGCTCATGCTGATCATCACCTTTAAAGGCCCTTTTCTTCTGGTTCAAAAGGCCCTTGATGTCACTTGTAACCCATGGCTTGTTGTTAGCATAGCAGCATACTGTTCTTACTGGAACTACAATGTCCATACAGAAGTTGATGTAATCAGTTGTGCATTCAACAGCCTCTTCAATGTTCTCACTATGTGACCCAAGCAATATATCCCAGTCTGTAGTTCCAAAGCAGTCTCTCAGAGCCTGCACTGCCTCAGGGGACCACTTCCTGAATGAGCGTGTAGTTGTAGGTAGCGCCCTCACTCTTGGTTTGTATTGAGGCTGAAGCAGAACCAGGTTATGATCTGCTTTCCCAAGCGCAGGCAGTGGGGTGGCGCTGTATGCGTCTTTAACGTTTGCCATTAGTAGGTTGATAGTCCTGTTTTCCCGATTGTTACAATCCACATACTGGGATAAGGCAGGTTAATGTTTTGTCCAGCGTTACATGGTTAAAGTCTCCAGCGATTAGCACAAGTGCCTCAGGGTGCTGCGTTTGTAACTTAGCAACTGCGGAATGGATGATGTCACTCGCCATCTCCGTGTTCGCTTAAGAGGGGATGTAAACAATAACAGCAATCACGTGTCCAAACTCTCTGGGCAAGTAATAGGGGCGCAGACTTACGGCCAACAGTTCGATGTCCCTGCAGCAAGTGGAGATTTTAACGTTTACATGTCCTGAGTTGCACCACTTTGTATTGACATAGAGAGCGAGTCCTCCTCCTTTCTTCTTTCCGCAGGTACTTGCGTCTCTGTCCGCTCTAACTGTGATAAACCCGGGTAGCTCCACGTTAGCATCTGGGATGGGAGACGTTAGCCACGTTTCACTAAAACACAGCAAGCTGCATTCTCTGTAGGTTCTGACATTTTTCACCAGCACAGCCAGTTCGTCGATCTTATTTGGTAGTGAATTTACATTTCCCAGGATCACAGAAGGCACCGGACGGTTTATAACGCCATTTTCTCTCAAGTTGTCTCGATTTAATCTTATCTTTTATCTTTGCACTGGCTCGGCTGCCCCGATATCGTCTTCTTACCTCGTCAGGTAAATAAGGAACCACACTGGCATAAGCATTTCTTCTCAGTGCTTTAAGCTGACTACTTGAATAGGCGATTCTCGGAGTGTAAAATCCATGTCAAATAGTAAAATAATAAAAAGTGTCCAGGGAGCAATTCCACATAAAAGAAAGTGGTAGAAGTGATCAGTGAAATAGTGAAATAGAGAAAAATAAAGATTAAAAGGTAAAAAGATAAAGTCATATACGGAGCTGCTGGAAAGGCTGCCACTCGGATGCGGCGCCGGAAGTTATTTTTGCATACAAAGCTTTGTGTTGAATGGATCTGCATATGGTTGTGGAGATCCATCTCACCTGTGAAGTCCTCGTTACAAAATGTGCAATTAAAGGTGAGAGTGGAATGAGCTCGTAAGTGTTTTTTGAGAGCACGAGTTGTCTCGAAGCATTGTTGGCAATGTTCACATTGCATCATTCAGTTAGTGTTGTGTTTTTTCAAATGTGCATTCAGATATCTGTGCACTCTGAAGCTTTTGGAACAAAAGGTGCATTGAAAGTCCTGTGTGGAATGCGTGTGTTCAGGGGAGGGTGTCTGTAAATGTTTTTCAGGAAGAGGAGAGTGGGCAGGTGATGTCACATTAGTGTGCCGAGCAAGTGGGTGTGCACCGTGTGTGCACATACCGACAGAGTCAAAAGATGTCACCAGAAGGTTATCACGTGGGTATTTGAGAGGCATGAGAACCTCCTAATGCCCATGATCCAACGGACCGCTAAAGAGCAGGATATGAAGAGACGCTGGGCCGGATTGTAAACTCGAGGAGAGGCATGAGGACGTTCTTTGAAGTAAATGCTGATAGTAGCTGGAAGGATTTGGGACATTGCCATAATTTCTGCCTCGCCACCATAGACTCCGGATGTATTCATGTAATCAGCGTATTGTTGAGCAGACTGTATAACAATGCCTCTGTGACTAAGAACATCGGACACCACATCACCGAAGTTATCCCAATGTTGGCAAACAAAGCTAACAGCCATGTTACGAAGTTTGAGAGCAACAGATTCGTCAATGACATTTCTCCATAAAAACCCGACTGACAGACACAAACAGTTACCTGAAGCAGGAAATTCTATAACATTGAAAGAAGTGCTGTTTCCATGAAATACAATTGAAGTGGTAGCCATGGAGGGCAAAAGAATAGTCAATGTGCCTCACAGCTGGGTTTGGACCGCAGCACAGACCAAAGGGAGTGAGTATGTGTTTGATGAGCTGATTGATTTGGCTGGCAGTGATCTGAGGTGCGTTCCTGAGCACGTGGGAGGAGGGGTAGAGGTTCTGGGCGGGGCTTTGTTGTTCCTTTTGCATGGTTTTTCATGGTGGACGCGGTCGGGTGTCGAAACCGAAAAGAATAATGAAAAGTCAACGTGGCTTAGACGTGCATGTGGACGAAAGGGGCTAACTGGGTGGTCGGTGAGTTTTTGCACAGGCAGGCAGTGTGAATGCCTAGAGAGCGAGGGTAGACATGGACCGGTGAAAAAGGAGTGTTGGTGGGTGGGGAAACGTCTTCCGTATTTCTGCAGGAGCATCTAAGAAGACGCATGTTTGTCGCGGATGCGAATTGCTGTTTGTAGCATGTAAAACAGTTTGCTATGGTGCACGCGGTCGTGCGTCGTAACCGAAAACTCGGATTTTAAAGACTGCTTACTTCATTGTGTTTTAACCTCAGTTGTAAAGGATTGTTTTAAAGATCCCATGGGATACCCCTCGCAAACCGTTTTACATGCTGCATATGGCGATTTACCTCCGCGAGAAACAGTGAACGTGCAGGTGCAAGTGGCCTCTACAACAGACGAATATAAATGATGCCGTTTCTTCTGTGTCATCGCGTCCGAGTTGGTGGGCATGACTCTGCGAGTTGTCGTCGTATCCAATGGACTTGGGGTTGGTGGGCGTGGCTCCTTCCTGCGTGCGCCATAGGTGTCTTACTTGTCGGCGGCTCAGTGAATCCACACCCCTTCCGGCGTGCTTTCCATGGCTGTCTTGCCTTAGTGAATTATATATATAGATGGAGTAGTATTTGCATGTAACCAAAGCACATCCTCCTGTATACTTTAAATCATCTCTAGATTACTTATAATACCTAACACAATGTAATTATTATGTAAATCGTTATTATAATGTATGGTTTAGTGAATAATGACAAGAAGTAATACTTTGTACATGCTCAGTACAGATGCAACCATTGTAACCTAACCACCTAGTACATGTTAGCAACAATGTAACATCTTTCTTTCATCTCATACAGATTACTTTCATTTGATGACCTGAAAGAGAAACATATAGAATAAAATACAGAATGTTTAAAATACAAGTACATATAGAAAATACCATTATAAATTCAGAAAAAATTATTCATTCCCTTTCTCTTTCTCCTTCTTACTCACTGCACAATGAATAAGACACAATGTTTAAATAACGAGTGGTAGTGAGAGACTGAACATCTGTGAAATGGCGGGAGGATACAGCAGGATATGCCCAAACATCACTTCATTCGTGGGAATTCAACATAGTACCCAGCGCTCAGAAAATACAAGTGTTACTTTTTGAAACTTTCTGAATTTTATTCTTTCAAATATTTTTGATACACAGTTGGTTGAATTAATGCATGCAAAACTTGCAAATACAATGGGTCAACTGTATTATCCAGGCTAAAAAGTCAATATTTACTTCATGACATTAAAAGACAATTCATTAACACAGCAATAGACACATTGACTTCATTCTGAAAACTGAAGTCACTAAGAACAGAAGTAATGTCAAAACAAAGAGCCCTAACCCTTGCACAATTAACTAACCCTTTGCTTATTTTTAATGTTATTTTATTCTGTACATGAGAGATAACTCACTCATACAATATATAATATACCCTACATACGACACAGTAGCTCACACGTACGAGAAATAATCTTGCACGTATGAGTTAGGAAGCTGATTTACAACTTAATTTTTGAAATTCATAAATGAATCAAAATTTTATTTATAATGAGTGTGTTTCCTGTTATCCATGCATGCTGGTTTAGGCAATGGTAACAAAGATAAAGTATTTGTTTGTTATTTCAATAATACAATGGACTCCTTTATATTTTACTAAACAAAGTCCTTGGAATTATCCGTGGTATATTTGTAGAATGTGTTAAGGAAAGCAAGGGTTTATGTGTTTTTTAAGTGGTGACACTTTTGTTAGTGCTAGCGGTCCCATCTGTCATATACACTGCCTCTCTTGTCAATGTCTCTGTTCTCATGAGTCAAGAATGTATTCTTTTTATGTCCAACTGTACTCTAGTATTGCAGTAACTCTTTCTTGGATTGAAACCATGAATGCTGTCATGTCTGACTCGTACTCTTAGTTCAAGGTGGATAGTTTATAGTGCTTAAATAATGAAGAAATGTTGTCAAACAACAACCCTTTAATTTTTCTTTACTTTCCGTTGTACTTTCACCCTCAATCAAGCCTCATCCAACACTTCCCTGGAAAAGTGAATGAAATTCCGTTTTATTATAGTAGGTGGAAGTAGCAAGCAACATTGTCTGGGTAATGTTAAGATGGGACTCCATGTTTACACCTCTAATTGGCACTATTAAAAAAGACTGAAAATGAAAAGTACAGACTGATGCCTAATGAGCAAAAACTGAGTACTGAGAAGTAATGTGTGATGAACAATAAGTAGGGAGGTGTGTAAAAAGCAACTACTGATGAGTGACTACCAGAGTTATGATGTGTGATGAGTGAATACTGGTACATGATATGAAGTAATACTGATGTTTGATGACTGGAGAAGTGAAAAATGGCAATGTCCTACCATAGACACTGTACTGTTTATCTAATTCCATGATATTTCCCTGTAGCAAACAATTTACCACCCCATACCAACTCATTTATCTGCTTATAAGCAAAGACTAAAACGTGAGGTGCTAGTAACAAATATGGTACAATGCTGAACTAAAAAAGTTTGAAACTGTCTGTTATCTTGATGTTTCTCTCTACTTACCCTTTACCTTCTTTTTCAAGGATAAGTGTACTTCTCTGGTTTGTTACTGGGTTGGTCTATTGAAGATTAACACAAACAAATGCCAAATTAATAACTTGTCATTCTCTTAGCACTTCAAGAGACTTACTTATTATTGGCACAAACAACATATGATGGTTTAAATATATCTCAGACTTAAATATTACTTTGGTCTCTAGGAATATATTCAAACATACAAAGGGTGAAAATCCTTGGCTATAGGACATTTATCAACCAAGAATGTCTTACTTTACATACTGTTTCCTACTATTGGGTGGAGCTCTCACACTCTGCCTTAATAAACTTTGCAGATCGGAGTGTATGGCAAACTTCTGACTGCCCCAGGTGCTCTTAATATATACTGTACCTTATTACCTCAATCACTCTAGATATGAAGACTAAGTTCATAAAGTTAAAAGCAGCAAGGTTTTTATTACATGAATACTAATGCCAAATAGAATCTATACTAATAAAAGGCAAAGCCCTCACTCACTCACTCACTCACTCACTCACTCACTCACTCACTCACTCACTCACTCATCACTAATTCTCCAACTTCCCGTGTGGGTGGAAGGCTGAAATTTGGCAGGTTCATTCCTTACAGCTTCCTTACAAAAGTTGGGCAGGTTTTATATCGAAATTCTACACGTAATGGTCATAACTGGAAGCAGTTTTTCTCCATTTACTGTAATGGAGATGAGCTTCAACGCCGTGGGGGCGGAGTTTCGTGTGACATCATCACGCCTCCCACGTAATCACGCAGTACGTAGAAAACCAGGAAGACCTAAAAAAAAGCGCTGAAGAAAACATGCATTATATAATTGAGAAGGCAGCGAAACAATAAGAAGCGAGCGAGTGACATATACAACCATATTCATGACTTCTGCTACTTCAGAAACAAAGCACGATGTAAACCTACACTTTAAATTAAGTTCATAGACAGGCTGCCGCTGGCGTTTGTAATTTAGTGCCTGCCCAAATAAGGCCGTCCGTCAGCGGCAATCCAATAGCAAACTCCACTAAATATTCACGGGTTAAGGACTGTGCTTATGCAGAGGAAGATGAGATGGTCAGGGTGGTGTTTGGTACAAACTCAGCGAAACTGCGAGAGAAAGTTTTAAGTGCCAGGACTAAGGTAACATTAAATACAGAGATGGCACCAGCACAGCTGGGAAACTTCGATGCATGTACACCGCGGCTCACGTGAACTGGCGCAGTGCACAGATAAAAGCAACAGTTCCAAAGCGCTGAACAAAACCGAATTACACAATTGAAAAGGCAGCAAAAAATATGAAGCGTTTGATACATACAAGCATATTCATAAATCCAAAACAAAGCACACGTTGGAAAAAGTCAATGTCCGCTAAAGGAAGACAGTGTAAAAAACCGTGCATGCAGTGTGTCAGGTCTCAGATAAAGAAGAAGGCGAGCTGTTTATTGATGCAGTAAGAAGCGAATCGATGAATGAAACCTGTCATCTTTACAGCGATTGACAAACACGGAATGTAACTTGAACACAACACATCCTACAAATACGAACCTGATTGAAAGAAATAATGATAATCAAATCCTTGATGACAGCAACACTCAGTAACACTCACAAAACAAATACTGTATATTGACAGTCATGTTACGTTATTTTTAAAATGTTCCCTTTTCTTTTCATAGCTTTTTAACACACTACTTCTCGCTGCGATACGGGTATATATATATATATATATATATATATATATATATATATATATATATATATATATATATATATATATATATATATATATATATAAACCCGATCTACATACTTGAATAATGGATACTTTATTAGCCATCAATGATTGTTTTGGTAAAGCCATACTCAGTGTATTCATTAGATGAGCGGTAAAAAAGTAAGAGCGAGGGAAGGATGACTTATTGAGGCATGCAGGCTGTAGTGTGCGTCAACTCTATCTGAATTGCGATCACATTTGAAAAAATATATCTTTTCAAGTTCTATTTAGTCCATATGTGTCAAACTCAAGGGCGCGGGCCACATCCGCCGGCGTGTAATTATATCCGGCCCGAGATCATTTTATATACTGTATTATTGTTATTAAAGCCGGGTATATGAAGCGCTGGTAACACAATAAACTACAGATCCCATAATGCAGCGCTTCAGCTGCCTTGCGAACACTTACCGAGTTAATCAAGTTATTGCGAAGCTAGCTCACACGATGCTGAAGAGAAAAGTTGATTCTGAAAATAGAGCCTTTAAAAACCGATGGGAGGCTGAGTATATGTTTACTAAACCCGTGTGTCTCATTTGTGGAGCTAATGTGGCTGTAATTACAGAATTTAATCTAAGGCGGCACTATGAGACAAAACATCAGGTTAACCTGAATGCAATGCAGAAGATACAGAAAGCAGCATAATTAAATAAGAATCTGACACTTCAGCGGACGTTTTAACCCGTGCACAATCACAAAGTGATTTCAAGTGAAGCTGCTTTTATGGGAGACACAAATGCACCAGTGCACCTTGCCCCACTTTCCCTGTTGCCAAGTAATGTTAAACCAAGTCGTCACTACGGTGTTCCCAAATCGCACTTTGCTGATAAACTGGCGCACTGAGTTTGCGGCGCTTTGGTGACTTCGAAGAACAAAAAAAGTCCGTCTACATGCGGCTCGAACCTTATGCATGTTTGGTAGCACATATCTGTGTGAGAAGCTCTTCTCAGTGATAAAGACTAACAAAACAGCACACAGGAGTCGCCTCACTGATGAGCACCTGCAATCCATCCTGAGAATCTCCACAACACAGAACCTCACACCAAACATAAACGAACCTGTGGCCAAAAAAAGATGCCAGGCGTCCAGCTCTAAAATGACATATGAGCAAAGAAAACTGAATGATTTGATTTGTTATTGCTGAAAAGAACACATTTCATTTATATTTCTAGGTTTTGTTATGCAGCATGTTCATATTTGAATTTGTATCATTTTGACAGGATATATTTTTATGGAGAGCAAAATCTTTTGGGATATTTAAAATCTAAGTTTATTTTTATATAAAATTACATAAGAGTAAAGAAATGTGAATGTTTGTTCTTTTAACGTTTACTTTATTTCTAACTTGTATAATTTAGACAGGATAAATTTTTATGGAGAGCAAAATATTATAAGTTGTTTAAGGTTTGAGTTGATTTATTCACGAATAATATTCCTGTCTGTTTTTACCATTCCTACCAAAGATATTTCTGTCGACTAAATAAAAATTCCTTCTATTTAAAATTTAAATAGAACTTGAACAAATCTGATAGTTCATAATATCCACGCAGACTTGCGTAAGAGCGGGAGTTATCCGTTTTAACAAGCAGCGTATTGCACTGATACTGAAATAGCTGTGTGTGTATATATGTAGATATATATATATATATATATATATGTGTATATGTATAGATATGTATATATATATATATGTTTATGTATGTGTGTGTAAATATATATATATATATATGACAACAACACTCATCACTCACAACAGTGACAAAACAATTACATTGACAATCATGTTACGTTATTTTCAAAATGTTTCCTTTTCTTTTTCATTGCTTCTTTAACACACTACTTCTCCGCTCTTGGCCTTGGTATTTTGCTAGTATACTAATAAAAGGCAAAGCCCTCACTGACTGACTCACTGACTGGCTGACTCATCACTAATTCTCCAACTTCCCGTGTAGGTAGAAGGCTGAAATTTGGCAGGCTCATTCCTTACAGCTTACTTGCAAAAGTTAGGCAGGTTTCATTTCGAAATTCTACGCATAACGGTCATAACTGGAATCTACTTACATACATATATTTGGCCATAGCCTGCAGCTCGGTCGCCGTGTGAGGTGGAGTTGCGTCCCTCATCATCACGCCTCCCACGTAATTGAGTGCCTACCCATACAAGGCCGTCCTTCAGCAGCTATCCAATAAACACGCTGCCGCGAAATATTTGCGGGTGAAGGAGTGTGCTTATGCAAATGAAGATGAGATGGTCAGGGAATTGAGAAGGCAGCACAAGAATATGAGGCGAGTGACGCATACAAGCATATTCATAAGTGCAGCTACTGCGGAAACAAAGCACGGTGTAAACCTTAAGTTTAAATTAAGTTCATAGACAGGCTGCCCCTGGCGTTTGTCATTCCTTCGATGAATATGATATTCGCGAGATACAAGTTTAAAGAGAAGACATAGGGTATAAACAAGACTTTTGATCACTTTGTAACAGAGTTAAAATTGCTGGTGAAGGTCTGTGCTTATGCAAACGAAGATGAGATGGTCAGGGATAGAATAGTGTTTGGCACAAACTCAGCAAAAGTGCAAGAGAAACTTTTAAGTGCCGGGTCTGAGCTAACATTAAATAAAGCCGTGGACATCGCGAGATCGCACGAGATAGCACAAGCACAGCAGAGAAGCTTTGATGTATGTACTCCGAGCGGCTCACGTGAACTTACTTTGCAGGACTGGGACAGGTAAACCTGTGCATTCAGTGTGTGATGTCTCAGATAAAGAGGAAGACAAGCTGTTTATTGATGCAGTAAGAAAGGAACAACCCTCTGAATCTGAACAAGCCTTTGTAGACATATCAATAGGAAAGCAAGGTGTAAAGCTTAAGTTTAAATTAAGTTCATAGACACGCAACCGCTAAATATTTGCAGGCAAATCCACAACTTAATACCGGGAATGCCTGTTAAACATCTTAGATGAGTGAAACCTGTTATCTTTACAACGGCTGACAAACATGGAATATAACTTGAACACAACACATCCTGCAAATACGAACTTGATTGAAAGAAATAATGATAATCAAATCGTCGGTGACAGCAACACTCATAACAGTGACAAAACCATTACATTGACAATCATGTTACGTTATTTTTAAAATATTTTCTTTTCTTTTTAATAACTTCTTTAACACACTACTTCTCCACTGCAAAGTGTATACTTTATACTGTATATATATTCTTTAGGAAAAGCTTACGAAAAAGTAAAGATGAATGACCCAGGGCGGCGTTGAATTAGCAATCAATATTCATGGAATGGGCAGCACAGTGGCGCAGTGGTAGCGCTGCTGCCTTGCAGTAAGGAGACCTGGGTTCTCTTACTGGTTCCTCCCTGCGTGATGTTTGCATGTTCTCCCCATGGCTGCATTGGTTTCCTCCGGGTGCTCCAGTTTCCTCCCACAGTCCAAAGACATGCAGGTTAGGTGCATTGGCGATCCTAAATTGTCCCTAGTGTTTGCATGGGGTGTGGGTGTGTGTGTGTATGTGTCCTGCGGTTGCCTGACGCCCTGCCTGGGATTTGTTCCTGCCTTGCGCTCTGTGTTGGCTGGGATTGGCTACAGTGGACCCCGGTCAACCTGTGTTAGGATATAGTGCGTTGGAAAAATAACTGACTATTCATGGAATTCTTTAGCTGACAATCAGATGAAAATAGTCACATGTAGCTGGTGCCCTCTAGTGACGTCACTCTGTCTTCTTCTCTTCACATCACTCTTACCCTCTTCTGACATTGTTTTGTCCTCTTCATATGCTGCTCTTCAGACGAGGTATATTTATTATGAAATTCTATGCAGGGGTTTTGCAGCACGTGATTGTTAGATACACATGATTGGCTGGCTGCCAGTATGATGGATGAATTCACTCAGACTTTAATCTTGTTTGAGAAAGTCCATTTTCTCAATTAATACATTTTTCGATGTTTTAAGAATCTCCTGTCTTAAGAAGTAACTTAGTTTGGTGATCTGTAGTCCTACACATCTCCTTCTGTTCGCAGGTTGTAAAGTAATATGGTACAGCTTGAAACATGGGCATGTCTTCCTTTCCCAAGCTGTTAACCAATTTAGTCCTGGTTCAACAGATGTCACTGTGCTTTGATTACTAGTACAATTCAGGAAAACAGGATGATTTGATGTTAAAACTGCCCATTCACGTGTCCTGTACTTAAGTTCATCTGTTGTTTTGTCTTGAGCAAAATATAATAAACATATACACACATATATTTTGCATACCAGGATAGCTTGTAGATTTGGAAATGTTTAGAGATTAATGTTTAGAGATTCTTTATCAAATCTGTATAAGTATGTAATGATCATCATCAAAAAATTTGTGGACACCTGTATGCTATAACAGCAATCCTAAAAAGATGTGGTAGGGCATATGGATGCTTACAGATTACAAACTAAAGACTCAATCATGTTTTCTGTCCTCACAATAATAAAAATAACTTTATTTATTTATATACATTTACATGTAACTCAAGGTGCTTTCTAAAGAGTAACCTTAGACAAACTTAATGATATTGATTGCAATGATAAACGTGACTTCCTGCCGCAAAATATAATTCAGTTTTCTGTGTTTCTGTGAAAGATTTAAGGAGAATTTTTAAACTAGTCAATAGACAATGAAGATGGAGTATCAGGGCATGTTTGAAAAACTTGAGACAATGACTTATTTGATGTCTTTGCCTCCATAGCCGCCAAAGGAAGCAGAGATGCTGCTGTGCTGGCTATGGAGGTGGAGTTAATTGACCAGGTAAGCTTGGCTGCTAGGTGCAAACCAAAAAAAAAAATTGTTGAACTTGATCAATTCCACCACAGGGCCCTTGATGTGCAGTAGGGTGAAGACAGCATTGGCTTTCCAGAAGTCAACAGTCTTCTTTTTCATCTTGTTTAAATTAAGAGACTGATTGATGCACTTCAACCAGTTTGCCAATCGTCATATCTCCATCATGTAAGCCTTCCTCCACTGCTGAAGAGGCTTACGACTGTTGTGTAATCTGCAAACTTAATGATAGTGTTAGAGGTATTCGCAGCCATACAATCATGAGTCAGCAGTGGGAACACAGCCCTTGGGGCACCAATGCTCAGTGTGATGGTGCTGCAGACGGTGCTTCCGCCGCAGACATATCTGGGATCTCTCTCTGTAAGGAAGTTTTGGATCCAGTTGCATTGTGAAGTGTTTTGAGTCTAGCAGACTTAACTTCGTTATGAGCCTCTGAGAGATAATGGTTTTGAAAGCTGAAATGAAGTCAATGAGAAATATTTTAGTGTGTTGCTGTTGTCAATACTGGACAGGACTATATGAAGAGTAGAAGATAGGGCATCTTCAAGAGATCAGTTCAGGCAATAGGGCAGCTGGTGGGGACTTGTGATGTGGGAAGTTTGGATTTCTTAAAGCCTAAGACTAGCCTCTCAAAGCACTTCATGATGACAGGTGTGAGTTCTACAGAGTGATAAATGTTGAGGCAAGACACTGTGGATTTCTTTAGCATGGGCATGATGGTGGTGGTTTTGAAACACTTGAGGACAAGTGCCTACCTCAGGAAAATTTTGAAGATGTCTGATATCTATTAAATGGTTTGCACATTTCCTGAGCTATCAGCCAGATATTTTGTGTGGTCCAGCAGTTTGTATAGATTTATATACAATTTTTTTCTCACATCAGCAGTTAACAAAAAAGTGCATGTACGCCTCAGGGCAGACAGACTTCCTCGTAGGTATGCTGATCAAGGCATCAGATTGAAGTTATTTAGAAGGCATCAACACTGCAGGCAGGAGGTGGGGTCTTGTCCATTTTGGCTTAGATTCCCTGCCACATGCGCCTTGTGTCTCTGATGTCCTAACAGCAGCTCTAGACTTTCTTGGTATACTCTTGATTGGCTGCTTTAATGCTCCAAGATTTACATTCAACAAATTACTTCTCATGGCTGCAGTGAACAAGCACTGTACATTTTCCTCCTCAGGACAGATGGACTATTTAGAAGGTTCCTAGCAGGAATGTTGATCAGTGCATCAAACTGAAGGTATTTAGAACATTTGGAAGGATCATCACCACTGCAGACAGGTGTCAGACAGGTGGTGCGGTTTTGTATATAATGGCTTGGATTCCCTGCCACATGCACCTTGTGTCTCTGGTGTCCTAAATCGGCTATAGACTTTCTTGCCATACTTTTGATTAACTTCTTTGATGACCCAAGGTAGGTTTTCCCTCGCTATTCCCGAGGGCTACTTTATCGTCTGTTCTAAACACAGAATTACAGACTTCAAGTACCACCAATGTAACTCAAGGTTTCTGATTTGCATTTGTTGTAGTGATGGTCTTTGAGTCAGTCACATATGTACTTTTTAATGTAACCAGTGATGCATGATGCATATCTCTCTAAGTTGATCTGATAGTCAAACGGCAGTTGCTTTAAACATGGCCCCACTCCATGTGATCAAAACACTCCTGCAGGGTTGAAATTATTCCCTCTGTCTACGCCCTGATTTGTTTATGAATTGTTTGGACTTCTTAAGTAGTGTTCTATATGCAGGCAGCAGCATAATAGAAACATGATTAGAAAAAACAAGATGTGTGCGGGATATGGCTTTGTAAGCATTGTGAGAGTTTGTAAACACCAAGTTCAGTTGTTCTCTCCAATGGTTGGAAAATTGACATGTTGATAAAAGTTTGGAAGAGCAGTCATCAAGTTCAAGGGATTAAAACCTCCAGTCTCAAAATAAAAACACTGGCATGTACAATTTTTAGCACTGTATCAGCTCTGTAAAGTACACTCTTCGCTCTTTAGAATGAACTCCTGGAGGGATGTAAATGGCCAGAATAAAAATAACAGTAAACTCTAACTGCAAGTAAAAAGGACAGCACTTTACAGTTAGACAATCCAGCACTGGAGAGCAGTGGCCTGACTCTACTGCAGTGTTCCTGCATTTTTCTTTGTTCAAATAAATGCAGAGGCCGCCTCTGCGCACCTTATTGGTTGCTGAAGCAAATCTGTTTGCTTGGAAAGTGGTCAGGCCATCCAATTGAATGGCCACATGAGAGATGTTATTATATATCCATGTTTCAGTAAAGATAAAATCTTAATAGTCCCCCGTCTCTCATTGGTTATCTGTTGAAGTCTAAGATCATTCAGCTTGTTGTCCACTGAGTGAATATTTGAATTTGAAAACAGGATAGAGGGGAGTGCCGACCCAATCAGACTTTTTTCTACCCTAATGTGGACACAATCTCGTTTACCTTGCTTCTGTTTCAGTTAACATCGTTTACAGTTGCAGCGATTTTTTTTCTGAGTTGATTTGTGTAAATCCAAGTTAGCGCGACCTGATCTTCACAGAATGTCAAGGCTGCTCAACTTCTCCCTTAATGCTGGCATAATGTTGTACACTGAGCAATGATTCCAGATATAAAGCAGTTTATAGTAATAATAGTTTTTCTGTGTAATATACACAGCACAATCCACATAAGTTACCCTTGTGCAGTGCACTGACACAACCCCATACCATCACAGACATTGGCTTCTGGACTTGTAGATAATTAACAGTCTGGATGGTCCTTTTAAGATACTACAGGAGTATATTACAAAGGAGGCCAAAGAAGTGATGTCTGCTTTGTCCATAGTCAGGAAGAACTGTATCCCCATTCTCTTTCTTTTTACGGCTCCAAATTCAGTGACATCCACAAATTTCATACTATATACACTTTCCTGTTATATCTGGCTGAAGTCCAAGTGTGTTCCACTTGACATCTATGCAAAAGACACCACTAACAGTTATCTGGTGTACCTGTATCATCTATCCACTTCGAATCTCAACAATAAATGTGGTTTTCTCCCTTTGGCATCTTAACTCTTTATGAACTTTCCTAGTTTTCATTTAAAATGTGGATTAAAATTTGGTACTTTACAGAAAGGAATGAGGGAAAAATAGTTGAACCTTTATCAGGACA
>NC_053156.1:188230435-188305435 GCF_016835505.1 Polypterus senegalus | reverse complement strand
CATGTGGTTTTTGTAACATTTTTAATAAATGGTTATTTCATCTCCGTTTCAACAATACAGAGAGATTAAAGTAATCCAACTAAACAAAGAAAACTGAAGAAAAGTCTTTTCAAGATCTTCTGTAAATGTCATTCTACAAAAATGCCTATTCTAACCGAGGAAAAGATAGGACACCCTCACATGTATTCCCTCTTAAATTGGCTCAGATCTCACACAGGTATATCACACCAGGTGCACATAATTAGTAGATCGTTACTCTGCATGTTGAATGAGGCTTGCCCTATTTAAACCTCAGACATTTAGTTTGGTGTGCTCCTGACTGTTGAAGTGAGAGTGAGCACCATGGTGAGAACAAAAGAGCTGTCAGAGGACTTCAGAAAACAGATTGTAGCAGCCTATGAGTCTGGGAAGGGATTTAAAAGATCTCAAAGATTTTGAAATCAGCCATTCCACTGTCCGGAAGATAGTCTACAAGTGGAGGGCTTTCAAAACAACTGCCAACATGCCCAGGACTGGTCGCCCCAGCAAGTTCACCCCAAGAGCAGACCGCAAGATGCTAAAAGAGGTCTCCAAAACCCTAAAGTGTCATCTCGAGAACTACAGCAGGCTCTGGCTACTGTTGATGTAGAAGTACATGCCTCTACAATCAGAAAGAGACTGTACAAGTTTAACTTGCATGGGAGGTGTGCAAGGAGGAAACCTTTGCTTTCCAAGAGAAACATCGAGGCCAGACTGACATTTGCCAGAGATAAAGTTGACAAAGACCAGGACTTCTGGAATAATGTTCTTTGGACAGATGAGTCCAAAATTGAATTATTTGGACACAACAGCAGAGGACATGTTTGGCGTAAACCAAACACAGCATTCCAAGAAAAGAACCTCATACCAACTGTGAAGCATGGAGGTGGAAGTGTCATGGTTTGGGGCTGCTTTGCTGCAGCAGGACCTGGTCAGCTCACCATCATAGAATCCACGATGAATTCTACTGTGTATCAGAAGGTGCTTGAAGAACATGTGAGACCATCAGTTAGAAAATTAAAGCTGAAGCGGAACTGGACCATGCAACATGACAATGACCCAAAACATACTAGTAAATCAACCAAAGATTGGCTGAAAAAGAAGAAATGGAGAGTCCTGGAATGGCCAAGTCAAAGTCCAGATTTGAATCCCATTGAGATGCTGTGGGTGACTTGAAAAGGGCTGCGTGCAAGAAACCCTCAAACATCTCACAGCTGAAAAAGTTCTGCATTGAGGAGTGGGGTAAAATTTCCTCAGACCGATGTCGAAGACTGGTAGATGGCTACAAGAACCGCCTCACTGCAGTTATTTCAGCCAAAGGAGGTAACACTCGCTATTAGGGGCAAGGGTGTCCTATCTTTTTCCTCAGTTAGAATAGGCATTTTTGTAGAATGACATTTACAGAAGATCTTGAAAAGACTTTTCTTCAGTTTTCTTTGTTTAGTTGGATTACTTTAATCTCTGTATTGTTGAAACGGAGATGAAATAACCATTTATTAAAAATGTTACAAAAACCACATGCTTTCAAAGGGTGTCCTAATGTTTTCACATGACTGTATATATATATATATATATATATATATATATATATATATACTCAGCAAAAAATTAAACGCCCTCTGACTTTCAACTGTTTTTACTTTCAGTAAACTTAATGTGTAAATATTTGTATGAACACTAAAAGAGTCAACACCATAAGACATAAATTAAAAATGTTTCACAATGTGTCCCTGAATGAAGGGAGGCTCAAAATCAAAAGTACCAGTCAGTATCTGGTGTGGCCACCAGCTGCTTGAAGTGCTGCAGTGCATCTCCTCCTCATGGACTGGACCCGATTTGTCAGTTCTTGCTGTGAGATGTTACCCCACTCTTCCACCAAGGCACCTGCAAGTTCCTGGACATTTCTGGGGGGAATTGCCCTAGCCATCGATTCAAATCGATCCCGCTCCAGGGTACATGTCTCGGTGTAACGCTCATTCCTTCGACGATAAACACGAATCCGTCCATCTGCCCTGGTGAGACAAAACCGTGATTCATCAGTGAAGAGCACTTTTTGCCACTCCTGTCTGGTCCAGCGAAGGTGGATTTGTGCCCATAGACGGCGTTGTTGCTGGTGATGTCTGGTAAGGACCTGCCTTACAACAGGCCTACAAGCCCTCAGTCCAGCCTCTCTCAGCCTATCTACATATATATATTAGGGGTGGGAGTCGATTAAAAAAATTAATCTAATTAATTAGAGGCTGTGTAATAATTAATCATGATTAATCGTATGTAATCACACATGAAAATTTGCCCCAAATCGCAAATGTTTTTTTTTAATTTAAAAGGGTTTTAGTGGGCGACAGAATCAAATAATAGACATGGACATGAATATTGTAAACTCAAGCTCTTTTAATTCCTGAAAAAAAAAATGCTTTTTAACTGCATTTCAATTCAAAACAGAAACAAAAATATCTTCCCTGGCTTAAATTGGGCAGACTTAAAAATAAAGTGGTATTTTAAGTACTTTAAGTACATTTTCAGAATGGTATTGTCTTTAAATAATAATAAAAATTTCAACATAAAGTGCAGTTTTTCTTCTTAAAAAAAATAAGGCAGAAATATAAAAGGTAATTTGACCAGCTTCACCTTTAAACTCTTAGTAACCTTAGCCCAAATTATTTTGTACATTAGGCTAAAACAGTGTGATCATTGAACATTTTGTAATTAGATGTAATTAGAATGACTAACGGTCACGGAAGTCCAATGATCCCTAGTAAGAGCCACAAAGTTCGCTTTCTGTAATGCATCTAATTTTGCTTGCTTTTCAGTGTGCACAAAACCATGCTTTTATCAAGGCTTCCGTCGAGTAGTCTTTTGAAATGAAATTTTCCTCCGATCAGTCGTAGGAACGTGCTTTATTACGACTCAACATTTTTGTAGCTCTGATGTATGCATCAATGTAATCGATGTACCAGGAAATCATTCATTGACAAAAGTTCCCCTTTGTTTGGAATTGAAAGTGTGATTAAATGCGTTATTTTTTTTAATGCGTTATGGAGTACATGCAGCGAAGCTTCTCAGCTGTGCTTGTGCTAAGAAAAGGAAACATTTTAAAAATAACATAACATGATTGTGAATGTAATAGTTTTGTGACCGTTATGAGTGTTGCTGTCATCAAGGATTTGATTATAATTTCTTTTAATCAGGTTCATATTTGGACAGTTTGCACAAAACCACTCTTTTTTTTATCAAGGCTTCCGTCTTTTGAAATGAAATTTGCCTCCGATCAGTCTCAGGAACACGCTTTGTATCCATTATTCATAAAGCTTCAATTGGTGATCTGTCTTTCTGCGTTAAACGCATATTTTTTCATACGTGTCAAACCAAGGGGATGCGAGGGTAAAATGAATCCGGACGCGGGCGTACATACTCAGTGCACCCCCTCTCGGGAATCGGACGTCGGTGTTAGAGGCGAAGCCTCTACCATTGCACCACGGCGTGTGGTTTGTCTATTTGAGAGTATATATATATATATATATATATATATATATATATATATATATATATATATATACCCGCGCTTCGCAGCGGATAAGTAGTGTGTTAAAAAAGTTATGAAAAAGAAAAGGGAACATTTTAAAAATAACGTAACATGATTGTCAATATACAGTAATTGTTTTGTGAGTGTTATGAGCGTTGCTGTCATCAAGGATTTGATTATCATTATTTCTTTCAATCAGGTTCATATTTGTAGGATGTGCTGTGTTCAAGTTATATTCCGTGTTTGTCAATCGTTGTAAAGATAACAGGTTTCATTCATCGATTCGTTTCTTACTGCATCAATAAACAGCTGTTCTTCCAATTTATCTGAGACATGGCATACTGCATGCACGTTTTTTACACTGTCTTCCTTTAGCGGACATTGACTTTTCCACCGTGTGCTTTGTTTCCGCAGTAGCTGCACTTATGAATATGCTTGTATGTATCACACGCTTCATATTTTTTTGCTGCCTTCTCAATTGTGTAATTCGGATTTTGTTCAGCACTCTTTGGAACTGTTGCTTTTTGTCTGTGCACTGCGTCATTTCATGTGAGCCGCTTGGTGTATATGCATAAAGTTTCTCTCACAGTTTCGCTGAGTTTGTACCAAACACCACCCTGACCATCTTATCTTCCTCTGCATAAGCACAGTCCTTCACCCGTGAATATTTAGCGGCAGTGTTTCTATTGGATTGCCGCTGACAGACGGACTTATATGGGCAGGCACTAAATTACGTGGGAGGCGTAACTCTGCCTCCGACGGGCATCGAGCAGAAGTCTATTATAGTATTTGGATGAAAAAATAGGTTCCAGTTATGACCGTTACGCGTAGAATTTCGAAATGAAACCTGCCCAACTTTTGTAAGTAAGCTGTAAGGAATGAGACTGCCAAATTTCAGCCTTCTACCTACACGGGAAGTTGTAGAATTAGTAGTGAGTGAGTGTCAGTCAGTGAGGGCTTTGCCTTTTATTAGTATAGATTTTGAGGTCTATCTTGCAAACATTCTACAAATAGTTATCATTGTGCTGCAGTATATACCAAAGTACAACAATATTGTCCATAGTCATACATTTTCATTTTTCTCCCTGTTATGTCAAAAGCATGATTTACATTTTGCATCATTTTATTCTAAATGTAGTTGTAATCTACAAAGGCACATTACAGAAATGGTTGCAGTGATTTTTGTACTTTGATTTTGCATTTTTTGAGACTTACACATTGGATCTGTTTACTGTTGTCTGCTTTTCTAAATCCATCTATCCATCCATTATCCAACCCGCTCTATCCTAACTACAGGGTCACGGTGGGGGTCTGCTGGAGCCAATACCAGCCAACACTGGGCGCAAGGCAGGATACAAACCCCAAGCAGGGCAGGGCACCAGCCCACTGCAGTGCACACACACACACACACACACCCACACACTAAGCACACACTAGGGACAATTTAGGATCGCCAATCCACCTAACCTGCATGTCTTTGGACTGTGGCAAGAAACCAGAGCACCCGGAGGAAAACCAATGCAGACACAGGGAGAACATGCAAACTCCACGCAGGGAGGACCTGGGAAGTGAACCTGAGTCTCCTAACTGCTTTTAATTTAAATATATACAGAGTTTATTTTATACAGATTTACACATTACTTGCCTTGGATGAAAAGTTCAGATTTCTACATGATTTTCTGAAGGATTTTTCAATTAAGCTGATTGACAGTTGGTGACAATGGCATTGTGTACTTTTTTGCAGAGATAGTTAAGTTATGTTTTGTTTTGTCCCATTTTATTTGAATCTTATCTTCTGTATTAAACAGATTATCATCATACCATGTGGCATTACAGTTTCATTACCTGAGGAGGTGAAAGATGCTCTTTTTTCTAAATGTACCCAATATCTGAACACATTCTGCAAAGCTGGTATCCGTGTGAGATCTGATATTCGGGATAACTACTCCCCTGGCTGGAAATTTAATCATTGGGAGCTCAAGGTAAACATTCTTGATGCTGCATTTTTATCTTTTTGCTATTACTGTATGTTGCATTTTGGCATTTCAGTTAATGTAATTGGATATCAAAACTATATTCAAACCAACCTAATGATTTTTTTTTTTTTTTTTATATAGGGAGTTCCAGTTCGTGTAGAGGTTGGCCCTCGTGACATGAAGAATGGGCAGTTTGTGGCAGTACGGAGAGACACTGGTGAAAAAATCGTTGTGAAGGAAGGAGAAGCTATAAAAACAATTAAGGATCTACTAGAAGATATTCAGTCACATCTTTTCACTAGGTAGAAAATATTCTAAAGTCAATTGTCCATTGCCTAGCATTCCACTGTAGCATATTGAAAATCATGTATTTTAGTATTAAAGACATCATCACCAGTTTAATAGCCATTTTTTAGGCTAACTGGTTGACCTTCAGCTCTTTTTTCAGTTAGACCCTGTGACCACAAGGATGCGCCAGAGAGCCCCAAACCAAAAACCCAGCAATACACCACGCGTTGGTAAAATAAAATAGGCTTTTTATTATCTCCCAAGGCACTTTCCACAGTTCTCTCCATATGTAAGCCTCAATTATACAATAAATTAATAGTAAATAACCAATTCTTTCTTCTTTTTTTGTTCTGTTGAATGTTGCCTGCTGTCACTCCACTCATCCATGTGTGGCAGCGGGCTTCCTTTTATGCCAGACCTGGCTGCTTCCTGGGCCATCCCAGGTCTTCTGGAAACCACATCTGGGTCCTAATGAAAATAGGAAAGTCCTCCCCTGACAGCACCCTCTATTGCAGGGGTTCTCAAACTCGATCCTGGGGGACCCCCGTGGCTGCAGGTTTTTGTTCCAACCAGATTCCTAATCAGTGACAACACCTGATAGC
The DNA here is from genome assembly GCF_016835505.1 of Polypterus senegalus. Classification (NCBI taxonomy): domain Eukaryota; kingdom Metazoa; phylum Chordata; class Cladistia; order Polypteriformes; family Polypteridae; genus Polypterus; species Polypterus senegalus. The sequence continues at coordinate 188,299,028 of NC_053156.1, read as the reverse complement.
ACTGATCTCATTTAATTTTCTGGTATTATTTATCTTTTATTCTACATTCAGAAAAGCACAGCAGCATGATTTTTACATTTATAAGAAACTTAGAAATATTTCTGTTTTTGCTATGCATTTAAATGCTTAACTCTCTTTTTATTATATTTCGCTCTTTCTCTGTGCAGTTTGCTCTCTTCATTGAATCTTAATAATGACAATTAAAAACGAGCAGAGCAGAAACCCAAGCAAAGAACGCTCAATCATGAAAGGCTGCAACTATTTTAGCATCAGCCCCACAAAGTAGTAAATAACGGATTAATTAAACAATTAGAACACCTAGAAAAGTAGAATGACAATCAAGATGAAAATACTGTTAAGAAAAAAATACATATAACTACTTAGTACACTTTAATACTTTTTTTTTTTTTTTTTAATATACCAAACTTTGTTTTATAATTTATATATAGTTCCCAAAACAGGGAATCTGGGAAACAACAGTTCACTTAATTAGCCCAGGTGTCACATTAAAAACAGAGGCTGGTTGGAACAAAAACCTGCAGCCACAGGGGTCCCCCAGGATTGAGTTTGAGAACCCCTGCTCTATTGGAATGTAGTGACCCCTACCAGGCTGCACTTCCACATTCCATATCCCAGTCAATCCAGTGGGTGTCTCATCTGCATTCCCATGCGAGGACCACTGCCACCTGACGTATAGGGAATTTAACTGCTCCTGACTTCCGGCTTCTGTTGGTCCATCCCATGTTCAGTACTGGCTGGGCACAAAGTTATTTTCTTGCCCCGCCAGCCAATCCATTCATCTTTCCAGTCTGGCTTCCTGTCCATGTAATAAACCATGCTGCTCCTTGGCTGGATTGCCCATTCTTATCCTACAATCCCATTCTTTCCAAATCATCTTAGTACCTCCTCCAACCATGTCGTCTTTGGCCTCCGACTTTGCCTCATTCCCTTCACCTTAGTGCGCCTCGTTACCTAATCATACTCCAAGTTCCCAAACACCACAGTCTGTTCTCCGCCCCACAACACCTATCATCTCCTCACTAAATCTTTCTGATATTTTGTCATTCATCTTTCTCTTGTTCCAAATAACTAAACAATTGTTTAAAATATGTAAATGTTCAGACAAATGTTTTAAACTGGCCTACTGAGTTGGTTATCTGTTGCAATTGTTTAGGGCATCTAATGATTTAAAGACTCACATGGTTGCTGCTGACTCAATGGAAGAGTTCCAGAAGGAGCTGGATCAAGGCAAGGTAAGCAATGATACATTGCTTTTATTTTTTATTGTTTTTCTCATCATTTAAATTTGAGGAGTCTATGGTGCTTGGTTTCATTTAATTTCATAGTAGTTCTAGATGCAACTTTTAAAACACATTTTAAATTAGCCCTTTAATAGAAAAAAATACCATTTGCAGACAACTTGTTCATATTACTGAATAAGTTTTTACAGATTGCACGGGGAACATTGGTGTTTTCAGTTTATGATGAATTTTTTTTCCCATTCTATTCATTCTTTTTATGATTTACAGAAGTATACCTAGTCATTTTTGGCATTAAGTATAAACCAAACCATACATGCAGGAATATTGTGCATGTTAAATGAGAATTTGTTAATCTTATGTGCTTGCTTTGTCCGATTGTTGACCAAAGATGTATACTATACAAATGTAAAAAATGAAAAAAAATCTGAACCATAAAATCTGCACAAAGTACAAGGGACTTGGGATGGACAAAAGGGACTTCAAATTATAGCATGATGTTTCGGAACATTTTAGTAATAATAATAATATTGAAGATGCCATGATGAAAATACTTAAAAAAATGTAATTTCTCCTACCAGTAAGATACCATGTCATGCTCTGAGGTTCTTACCTTAGGCACTTGTTGCACTATTCATTTTAAAACAATACCAAAAAGTGCACTTAATATAAATCTTCAATAAATAAGTGATATAAATAAACTATGTATCATAAAATGTTCATTAAAAATAATTCAACATCTTTGCAAAATCGTAAAAAAAAATCCTGTTTTGAAGGGCTGTACAGTGATCCCTCGCTATATCACGCTTTGATTTTCGTGGCTTCACTCTTTCGTGATTTTTTTTCTCATACACGCTTACGTCAGTATGCATGTGCTTTCTTAGAACTTTTATCTAAGCCCTACGATGGCTCCTAAACGTGCTGCTTTTTCTAAACCTTCTGACAATAAAACTAAACGCCAGAGGAAGTTGCTTACTATCCAGGAGAAGGTGAAACTCTTGGACATGATTAAAGATGGCAGTACCCTACAAAAGCCTCCTCACGCATATGAAAAGACAGCGCCAGCAACTGCCTATCAATATGTTCTTCAGCCGCGCACCCAGACACCCACTGCCTACTCCTAGTAGAAGATACTGCACCACCTCTGAAGACTCTCCTACTGAGATCGTGCCTTCATAGGTTAGTGGTTGTGTGTAAGAACTGTGTGTGTTTGTGTGCAATTAAATGTACATGTACAGTACAATAATCTACTATATAAAAGCGTTCGGGATTGTCCTTCTGTCCCGTGAGTGCAAAGCGTAGCGGTATTCCGCTTATTACAGACTTACTACTTGTGGCTTGAGGTACGAAGCGACGCGATGTGAGCAGAGTTCGGGTGCTTTCATCGTTCCCTTGCTTTTGTGCGTGATGCACTGGAAAAATAGACAAAATTATGTCTCTGGAAATAATTAATGTTGATGGAGTATAAATGCCTCACCGCGTAGTAAATATCAGGGGAGATGGTTCTTGCTTATTCTCATCTATAGCTTATTTAGTGCATGAAACTCCGTCTTTAGCGGTACAGATTCGGGCTGACATTGTAAGACTTTGGACAGGCACTTGAGGGGATAAAAAAAACTTAGGTTTTCGGGAGATGTTATGAATGGACACTTTGATGTTCTCATTCCCTACACTTGCATGCCTGATGTACACATGGAGCGCACAAAAATTGAGGATAAAAGTCGGTCGCCTTAAAAGGCGAGTGCGCCTAGTAAGATATTTGTACCGTCTAATATGTCTTATTTTCTCTTATTTTGTCTAATATATTGGGTAATAGAGTGTAATGGTGACTAAATGGTGTTATTTCATGTCTAGAGGGCTCTAATAATGTTAAAAAAACGTATTTAGAAGGTCATAAACAGGTTTTTCTATACTCTAACTGCACAAATATTCGATTTATAAATAAAGAGTCCTACTTTGCGAAAATTAATTTATCACGGTAGAGTCTGGAACGGATTAACCGTGATAAACAAGGGTTCACTGTATGTGGTCAGTCCTTATAATCTGGGGGGAAAACATTCTTGCTATCTGCTTCTCTTTCTAAAGGAAAATAGTTACAGCAATGTAACTTTGCAAAAGTCACTCTACCTCACCTCTGGTGTTGTACACACTTTGCCCAGTATACCTGACCTAAGTGGTTCCAATCTTTCTTTTGTCTAAACTGACCACCTCGTTACTGGCTTTCATTCCAGATGAAAACATCAATTGACGGAAACCTAACATCCCTATCCCCCGGTCATTTGCCCAAATTGGAAAATTTACTATGTGTGCAAGCATGAGACATAACTTGATTATAAGACTCCTGTAGCCCTCACCCGGTGCTCTCCACCCCTGTTCCCCACTGTAGATGCCCTTAACACAGTAGTCATCCTTTCTTTTGCACCACAATTAATAAAACACCACAGTTGCACTGGAAGAACACCAGTGTCGAGACTAGGCATGTCAGCAGTCCAGTGAAATAAGAAAAATACACAAATATATTGAAATTAAACTTACATTTGGTGCAAGTAAATCTCTCATCTATTGCTGATTCTGAAAATTGTGGCATTTTCCATGTCTGATCAAGTAAGGGAGAAAGTATACAGATATATATCACATGTATAAATTCTTGATAAGGTTTATTGGTTTATTCAGACAGTGTATGTTTAAATATAGTATATGAGTGTTGGTGTGTGTCAGTGTGTGTGTGTTTACATACTTATATATAAAAATAAAACGTCTGTCCGCTTTTTTTTTACAACACAACTACTTGACAGATTTAGGTCAGGTTTTTTTTTATAATTTGCTTTAACATTCTGGTTGATTTTGCAACTTCTCTCGTCGCGCTTAGAATCGTAGTTCGCTTGTAGGACCAATATATTTGCGATAATCCGAGACAGAGGCGAGATTGCTGGCCGAGGGGAGGTGGAAATGTGACCTCAGGAGTAGGGAGCCTGGCAGGGCTCTCCTCAATGTCCTGTTTTACTACTACGCAGGCAGAGCCGCAGGGGAAGGCTAGTATATCTATATTAATAAAAGGCAAAGCCCTGACTGACTGATTCACTCATCACTAATTCTCCAACTTCCCGTGTAGGTAGAAGGCTGAAATTTGGCAGGCTCATTCCTTATTGGTTACTTACAAAAGTTAAGCAGGTGTCATTTCGAAATTCTACATGTAGCGGTCATAACTGAATCCTACTTACGTACATATATACTGCCCTAGCTTGTAGCTCGGTCTCTGATGCGGAGTTGCGTCCCCCATCACCACGCCTCCCACATAGTTGGCTGCCTGCCTATATTGCGTCCTCCATCCCCACGCCTCCCACGTAATTGACTGCCTGCCCATATAAGACCCTCCGTCAGCAGCAATCCAAGCTGTGAGGAAACAGTAAAAAGGAGGCGTGTCAGACGCCGTGGTACATTTTCTGATGCAGCTAGATGGAAACTTCAGGATGCTGTCGCTAAATACTCGCAGAAAAATCCACAAGTTAATAGACACACTGTCACTAAATACTCGCAGGCAAATCCACAACTTCATAGAGACGCTGCCGAAAATGACAGAATGCAAGAAAGCAGGAAAGAAAAAAAGCAAGGTAAAGAAACGGAAAGAATATCTTATTTATAAACGCCGCAAATATATTCACATTTACCTAACCTATATTACAACTATATACACATATAAATTAGACACCCAGACACATACAATCCCCACACGTTCCCCAGTCCTTTATCTGAACTTTCTTTTAAAAGTTTATAATCACACGGCCTGGGAAGTCTGCAGTAAATCCAGCGACCAATCCTGATGTGCACGCAGACATGTTTACTTAATTTACATGTAAAGAAGCGGCTCGACAACAGTTCCTTTATTGAAGAATGAAGTCCGTCTCACCCGGGTGACTCGCCGTTAGCATCCATCCATGGCTGACGCCCGCTTCACAACAGACAAGTAAAGCTGTGAGCTCCGAATATCCCTTTTAGGTTAGCACCCCTTCTATGTGCACCCAACCGTCCTTACTTACGGAGTCTTCCTAGCTTTACCGCTGGTTATGTTATTTTTAAAATGTTTCCTTTTCTTTTTCTTAACTTCTTTAACACACTACTCCGCTGCGAAGCGTGGATATTTTGCTAGTATACTGTATATATATATATATATATATATATATATATATATATATATATATATATATATATATATATATATATATATATCTATCTATACTAATAAAAGGCAAAGCCCTCACTCACTCACTCACTCACTCACTGACTCATCACTAATTCTCCAACTTCCCGTGTGGGTGGAAGGCTGAAATTTGGCAGGTTCATTCCTTACAGCTTCCTTACAAAAGTTGGGCAGGTTTTATATCGAAATTTTACGCGTAATGGTCATAACTGGAAGCAGTTTTCTCCATTTACTGTAATGGAGATGAGCTTCAACGCCGGGGGGGAGTTTAGTGTGACATCATCACGCCTCCCACGTAATCACGCAGTACATAGAAAACCAGAAAGACCTCAAAAAAGCGCTTAAGAAAACATGCATTATATAATTGAGAAGGCAGCTAAACAATAAGAAGCGGCGAGTGACATATACAACCATATTCATGAGTTCTGCTACTTGAAACAAAGCACGATGTAAACCTACACTTTAAATTAAGTTCATAGACAGGCTGCGCTGGCGTTTGTAATTTAGTGCCTGCCCATATAAGGCCGTCCGTCAGCGGCAATCCAATAGCAAACTGCCACGGGTAAATATTCACGGGTGAAGGACTGTGCTTATGGAGAGGAAGATGAGATGGTCAGGGGGGTGTTTGACACAAACTCAGCGAAACTGCGAGAGAAAGTTTTAAGTGCCAGGACTAAGGTAACATTAAATAAAGCTATGGACATAGCACGAGATGGCACCAGCACAGCTGGGAACCGTCGATGCAAGTACACCGAGTGGCTCACGTGAACTGACGCAGTGCACAGATAAAAAGCAACAGTTCCAAAGAGCGCTGAACAAAAACCGAATTACACAATTGAAAAGGCAGCAAAAAATATGAAGCGTCTGATAAGTATATTCATAAATGCAGCTACTGTGGAAACAAAGCATACGGTGGAAAAAGTCAATGTCCCGCTAAAGGAAGACAGTGTAAAAAAAACCCATGCATGCAGTGTGTCAGGTCTCAGATAAAGAAGAAGACGAGCTGTTTATTGATGCAGTAAGAAACGAATCGATGAATGAAACCTGTCATCTTTACAACGATTGACAAACACGGAATGTAACTTGAACACAACACATCCTACAAATACGAACCTGATTGAAAGAAATAATGATAATCAAATCCTTGATGACAGCAACACTCAGTAACACTCACAAAACAAATACTGTATATTGACAGTCATGTTACGTTATTTTTAAAATGTTCCCTTTTCTTTTCTACCTTTTTAACACACTACTTCTCCGCTGCGATACGCGGGTATATATATATATATGTATATATATATATCCCGCTCTACATACTCGAATAATGGATACTTTATTCGCCATCAATGATTGTTTTGGTAAAGCCATACTCAGTGTATTCATTAGATGAACGGTAAAAAAGTAAGAGCGAGGGGAGGATGACTCATTGAGTCTCTATCTGAATTGCGCGATCACATTTGAAAAAATATATCTTTTCAAGTTCTATTTAGTCCATATGTGTCAAACTCAAGGGCATGGGCCACATCCGCCCAGCGTGTAATTATATCCGCCCGAGATCATTTTATATACTGTATTATTGTTATTAAAGCCCGGGTATATGAAGCGCTGGTAACACAATAAACTACAGATCCCATAATGCAGCGCTTCAGCTGCCTTGCCGAACACTTACCGCGTTAATCAAATCTACCTTATGATGCTGCAAGTTATTGCGAAGCTAGAGTTATTGCGCACTGAGTTTGCACGGCTCTTTGGTGACTTTGAAGAACAAAAAAAGTCCGTCTACATGCGGCTCGAACCTTGTGCATGTTTGGTAGCACATATCTGTGTGAGAAGCTCTTCTCAGTGATAAAGACTAACAAAACAGCACACAGGAGTCGCCTCACTGATGAGCACCTGCAATCCATCCTGAGAATCTCCACAACACAGAACCTCACACCAAACAGAAACGAACTTGTGGCCAAAAAAGATGCCAGTCGTCCAGCTCTAAAATGACATATGAGCAAAGACAACTGAATGATTTGATTTGTTATTGCACGTAAGAGCGGGAGTCAACCGTTTTAACAAACAGCGTATTGCACTGATACGAAATAGCTGTGTGTGTATATATGTAGATACAGTATGTATATGTATATATATGTTTATATATGTGTGTGTGTGTGTATGTATGTATATATGTATATATATATATATATATATATATATATATATATATATATATATATATATGTATTTGTGTGTATATATATGTATTTGTGTGTGTATATATGTAGATATATATGTATGTATATATGTGTATATGTATGGATATGTATATATATATGTTTATGTGTGTGTGTGTGTGTGTGTAAATATATATATATATATATATATATATATATATATATATGACAACAACACTCATCACTCACAACAGTGACAAAACAATTACATTGACAATCAGGTTACGTTATTTTCAAAATGTTTCCTTTTCTTTTCATTGCTTCTTTAACACACTACTTCTCCGCTGCGAAGCGCGGGTATTTTGCTAGTATATATATAAGAGACAGTACTATACATCACTGATCACATTTAGAAGAGGTGTTCAGTCTCAAGAACATAAGACAAATCAGCTTCATTATGTTGTTTAAACTCTACCCCAAAAGTTGTTAAGTTACCTGCATTCAAAAACACATAAAAATAAGCTGATTTTTTAAATAACTTGCAGGGTGTTCAAAATACAGCATACATGATTAAAAACATCAGATAATAGCACTCAACAATTCTACAGTACATTTCTGACAATCACTTCTTGTTATGAACAGTTGTCCAAAAAATAAGCTGGAATGACAAGTGGCATTTTTTTAATTGGTGTTCTACCTCATTGCATCTTCCTATTACTATGTATACAGTATTTGTTTATGGTTTCAAATGCATTGCATGATTTGAAAATACTTGGCCGATTTTTTTTTAAAGCACCTTGATCGTACTTTTACTTGTTTTTTCACACCACCATTTTTTTTGGTTTTTTTACCTTTTACTAGAGTAGTGGCTATGTTGGAAATTGTTACTTCAGTAATTTTTTGTCTACCTAGCAATGCTTCTATTTAAGTAAATTTTATTTAGTGCTTTCTCCACCTCTGCCCACATGTGAGGGTGAGAGAGAGCACGTTTAATCCGTAGTGTTTTATTTTCTGGTGCTCCCACCTCAAAGTTGCACTCCATTCACAGTTCTCACATGACACAGACATCTTAACTACATGTAAAGTATGAATAGCTGCTCAGTTTTGACTTCTTTAGTCTTTGACTTTCTACTTTTATGTTTTTTGTCTCTGCCATATCTGAAAATGTGTGTAAAATTATTTTTCGTCAGTAAACTTTTAATTAATGAGTACAAGCTACTAATGATAACAAAATTTATTGACATATTTTTATCAGTAATATTGATTAAGGCTTGTATCCCTAGATTGTTCTTTTACTACTTTTATGCACAAAGTAAGTTTGCTTCTTTTGTGAGTGGGGCAGCAACACTACTATCAAAAACTGATCTTAAACAGAGTTCATCATTCAAGTGTGAGAAAAGTATGATAATGCCAGATGTATTTTGCAGGTGTGCTTGCACCCTAATCTTTTGGGAAACATTTGGTGTTGTGGTGGTGTTTCTTGTCATTACTGGGCAGTCTGTCTCAGTTAAAGTTCTGCCAAAATAAAACTAGGAAGTTGAAAGATGGTCACTCATACGATAAAGCTGTCAGGACTCCAGTCTATATTATACAATCAGCCTTGCTTTCTAATGAAAAAATGTTAGTCTTAAAGAATGTGCAGTATCATGGTTAATAACTTTATCAACGTGTTCTTTTAAGTTGACAAGTAATATTTCAAGAATTAGGCAAAAATGAAAAAGCACCTTTTTGGGGCCTTCAAATAAGGGAAGTGATGAGTGTTGAACATGTAAGTGATTACTATAATATTACACTATAATAAAATGGAGTTGTACAGCAGTCACTAACAAAAGTGTTTTGTGGAAATTATAAGGAAGAAAATTATATGGAATAGTGAATGCTCAAGGCCCATAGTGCTGTAAGGTGTTTTATGTCAGTTAAATAGTACATTTAAAACATCAGTAATGCTGTAGCCAAAGTGCTATAAAGCACAATACAGCTAGCAGTAAACTGAAAACAAACAAATCACTAAGAGGAGGGAACCATCAGTATCGCTGAAGGTCACAGAAAGAGAATAGAAATGCTCCTTCAATCTAGTTGTTCAACAGTTCAATTAAAGGTGACTCTTTAATGTAATAAGGTAAAGAATTCCACAGACGAGGAGCAGCAGCTGCAAAAGCCCTGTCCCCCATAGTTTTGCATTTAGTATGACAGACAACAAAAAGGCTCTTCTCAAGATATCACTATCATGGTGAAGTGTTACCAGGAATAGATGAATTCAGGCTTTCTTTGTTTCTTTGATAATTATTGCTGGAGTCATGGATACATGATTCACATGCAAACACAGAAATCAAAGGTAGGCCAGTTTTAGGTAATTAACAAATGTTAAATTTTATTATTTGAAATAATTTCTGAAACATAATAAGTTGTTCACTTAACATTGAAAGAATATATGAATTGCCATTAATTATATTATATACCTCACCTAATTTTAGGCACATGTCAGAATATTTATTTATTGGCCAGTGCTTTTTTAGTATTAAAAATATGTTGACTATTTTAAGCCTTCATCTTTAAGATTTTGTTTAAACTTCAACTGTTAAACATTTGTGGGAAAGCATTTTGTACTGGAATTTGTGTTGAAATTAATAGGATAATCCTGCAGAGATTATTCTTTTATACAAACTTTTTTTAAGCATAGTTGTTAACTTGGTTATGTCTTTTTTCGCAGATTGTTCAGATACCATTCTGTGGAAACATTGAGTGTGAGGACTGGATCAAGAAAACAACAGCAAAGTAAGTCAAAAGTTTAGAAGAAGTTAGAGAAAGTATGTCTTTAATGTCTCTTGTAGGTAGTATCTAAATTGTACTGTTCAAACTGATTGAGTAAAATGCCTTTTTATCTTTGTTTTACAGAGTTCTGTTTGCCAATTATTAATAATAAGAATAATGATACATTTTATATCCGATGCCTTTCATGACACTCAAGAATTTAACAGACAATTAGTAACATCCATAGTAATAAACAACTACAAACATTAAAAAAGCAAATAATAAAACAATAAGTAAACATTAATTAGTAATGTATGAGCAAAGCAATAAAGGGCATTAGTAAGTAATAAAATAACATAAAGAACAGTTGCCTCTCAGTGCAAAGGCTTGTCGGAATGTTTATTCCCTGAAATTTCCATTTCTCCTTCTGATTACCAGTTTCATTTTTTAGAATACAGCTTGATATAATGCTGTGTTTTGCAGTGACCATTAAAAAAAAGCAAATCACTAGGAAAAACAAGAATTGATCTTTGGCAGGAATGTGGAATTGTATATAGCATGTTTAAGAGTGGACCACACGGTGGTGCAGTGGGAGCATTGCTACCTCACAGTAGAGTCCACAGTTCATGTCCCAGATCCTCCCTGCATGGAATTTGCCTGTTCTCCTCTTGTCTGCTTGGATTTTGTCCGTGTTCTTTTTTTCCTCCCATAGCCCAAAGACTTGTAGGTTAGATGGACTGGCAACACTAAATTGATGTGTGCTTGTATATATATATGTGTGTGTGTTCACTCTGCTATGGACTGGTGCCCTGATAGTTGACAGAGGTGGGTAGTAACGAGTTACACTTACTCCGTTACATCTTCTTGAGTACATTTTTAAAAAAAATTGTACTTTTTCTAGTAGTTTTACTGCACCATACTTTTACTTGAGTACATTTGTGAAGAAGAAACGCTACTCTTACTCCGCTACATTGGGCAAGTTTTGACTCGTTACTTTTTTTTCATTTACACATTTATATACCCTGTATTTTAGTCGGAGAGAAGTCGCCAGTGGATCTACTGAATGACTGTTTCACTAATCAGACGAAGCAACAATAATCACATGACTCCGTTTCACCAAACAGACGTAGAAACAATAATCACATGACTCTGTTTCACTAATCAGACGTAGCCGTGCAGTTACATGACCACACACAAACGTCCTGCATCTGCAGCCTGTGAGAGGCTTTTTAGTCATACAGGGGTCCTGATCACTGTTAAACGGTCACAGCTTCACTGCAGGAACCTTGAGAGCCAACTCCTGCTGAAGTTTAACCATCACTTCACTGAGTGACGAACAAGCACGTTTTAACCAAACATACACAGACAGTCATGGTAAAGTGAGACTTCTTGTACGTGCAGAAGCTGCCTTGTTCTAATGTTATTTTCTATCAGCTGTGCTATTTGGAGGGCAAGTGAATATGCAGTATTATACAATACACTGACAGTACATCTTGTCACTGTAAGTAGTTTGCACTGTTTAGACATGCATGTTACCTACTGTAGGTATTGGCTTCAAAAGCTTTGTTGTGAAAAACTGAGATTTGTAACTTTGTTATTTTATTTATTTTGTAAAGATGTTATTTATTTTTACTCATTTTTTATATTATTTTGAAGTAAAAAATAAACCATTTACGGGTAAAATTCCATTACAATGAACTCCCAGGAACCTAAAAAATATTTCGTTGGAACGAAAATTCCGTTGTAATGAGATTCTGTATTTGTTACTATAGTGCTTTTTTTTAACTTGCTCCCAGGTGTTTGCAATCATTTCATTTGCTTCTTTTGTGTTAATTTTAATCTCCTCTTGCCTACAAGTTGTGCTGACAAGAATTTTTCTCAGCATTTCCTTGCAATAATACACTTTCCTGAAGTGCGATTGCAGCGTCTGTGGAAGATTGTTTGTCCGTTGCTGGGGCAGGGCAAAAACCGGCTCATAGTGCTGCAGTGAAATGACACAGAAGCAAATCATAAAAGATCGGGGTCGCGCTATAAGTCCCTGTCTTGCACCCCAAAACACGAGGCTGAGTCTCATTACTTTAGGAAAACCAAATTTATTCAGCTTGAAACAGGAACGGCACCCTTATTTACACACTTATTTATTGTAGCGTGATCTGCCATTCTGCTATACACAGTCACAGTAGTCATGCTGCATCACCAATCGATATATTTTTTGTTTGCTTTGGCGGAGAGACGCAGCATAGCTGAGAGCCGCAGGATATCTTTGAGCCAGCTGTTGCCCTGATAACAGATAAACAGTCTTCCATAGATGCGGAGATCAGACTTTGTGATGCTCTTCGGCGTGTCGTCCTGTTAGGGGAGGTCCCAAGAGAGTTTACAAACCTCACATTTTCTTGAATGAGTGCTGCATTAATAGGAATGTTTCTTGAACAAGCAACTCTGAACCACATAAAAACTGCTTTTTCGATGTCTTCAAATGCAGCAGTTCACATACGTTTGCAACCTGAGATTATTTTTCTTTTTTTGCTCAGTCTTTCAAGAAAATTGACAGCGTCAGTGGCGAAATTTTGAATTCACTGGCAGTCTCTGTTTTTTTTTTTGCTGCAATCGAGAGCTGCAAAAATGTAATGTTTTCTTTCTAATATGAACTGTTATTGTTTTTTCGTGTCTGCCATTTCTATAGGAGGGTGACAATGAGTTAAATTCCAATGGATGTTTTTAAATGTTGATGAGAAATAAGCAAACGGTATCACTGAAAACCGCAGGAAACAAAAAGGGCAAAAAAAAACAGCACAAGGAAAGTTTGAAGAAAGAAAAAAAAAAAACAATGTTTCTGTTTGGGAATCATTGTGCACAACTGAGCTGCGGCCACAGAACTAGCAGCTCTGCGGGTGAATCATTCAGGCAATTCAAGGTCTTTTGGACATTTCGTTATAATGAAAGTATCTGCTGAATGTACTTCGTAGTAAAGAGATTTCTATAGACTCACGTCATATTGGGAAACTGTCGGGACCATAAAAATACTTCGTTGTAAAGATATTCGTTATAATGGAATTTTACCTGTATTATGATCAAACAGTTACTCAGTACTTGTAGTCTTTTCACCAAATACTTTTTTACTCGAGTAATTTTTGGATGACTACTTTTTTTACTTCTACTTGAGTAATATTATTTTGAAGTAACGCTACTCTTACTTGAATAAATTTTTGGCTATTCCACCCACCTCTAATAGTGGATTATTCCTGCCTTGCTCCTTATGCTTGCTGGGTTAGGCTGCAGCTCCCCTGTTACCCTGTTCAGGATTAAGTGGTCTTAGAATAGGTTATAGTATGTCCAAGAGTAAGCAGCTTCAGTGAAGTAATATTAACCCAAGGATGAGAGAAAAAACACATTTTGTATACAGAAAAGTACTCAATTACTTGCATAGTACTTCAGATTAATCCATTGTCTTGGGAAATAATTTGACTAGTACAAAATAAGTAAGATTTTTTTTAAGGTAGTTTTCTTCCTTACATTTGCAGTAACTTTCTGTCATAATGTTATTACTGTGCAATCATGTTTAACATAGTGAAATTACCAAGAAAAAGTAAAAAGTGCGTATTTTTTTAAATTATTTTATCACATTTTTGATATTTTTATTGAAACACAAAGTATTTTAAATTTGTCATGATTATGTAAGCTCTAGCAGCAACTTCATTCATATACACAATTATTGGCACCCCTGTTAAAGATGAGTAAAAAGGGTTACAAAAAAGCTCTTTTTGTTGAATTACAATAGTCCCACACTGCTAAAAGTGAGAGAAATTCAACCTTTAGTGTGGTTGGATCATTTTCATCCATTTATATCTGACTTTTTTAAATTGATCAAAGTATGTAGAAACTTTCAAGCATTAATCTGTGACTTCATGTTTCACTGGGGTATAAATATGAGGTGGCACAGAGGCTAATTCCCTTATTCATTCATAACATTGGAAACATAGGAGAGCATACAGTTCAAATGAGAGAAAAGTATGTTGAAATTCAATAAATAGAATGAAGACAGAAAAAAAAGTGTTACTTGCCCAGAAATGCCTATATCTACAGTTAGGGCAATAATTAAAAAGTTCAAATCACCTATAACTGATATCAACGCAAACCATCCCGTACAGTGAGCAGTAAGAGAAGTAAAACAGTCCCCAAAGATCACTGTTGGAGAAATACAGAAAAAAGTAGTATTTTGGGAGTTACCACATTTCTACAACTACCATCACATGCCACCTCCATGCCAAAAGATTATTTGGAGCGAATGCCAGTAAAAAGCCTTTCCTAAATGCTGTTGGAACTTTCATTGGAACGGTGTACTGTAGTCCGAGAAAACGAAAATGTATCTTTTTGGCAAGAAACACACAAGGTGGGTTATGCTTAAAAAATTGTATGGCTATGCTGAATAGAACCTGAGCCCCACTATCAAGTTGGCATTCTGTGACGTTATGGAACTGATTCTACTCCAAAATCCCCATGAACCTTTTTTTTTCTGGGGTACACTGAAAAAATGAGAGAAATCCAGCATTTAATAGAAGTAAACTGAGAAAAAATAATTCCTCATCAAGTTATATATATATTTATTTTTTTATTAATATTTTTAACAAAAATCACACACCCCATCAGACCCCCGTGACCCTGTAGTTCGGATATAGCGGGTTGGATGATGGATGGATCACACACACCACAATTATTGGCACACTTGAATTTAACAATTTGTACAACCTCCTTTTGCCAATAAAACAGCACTGAGTCTTCTCTGATACCATATTATAAGGTTAGAGAATATAGAGTAGGGAATCTGAGATTACTATTCTACTCCATATCATGTGGGGTCCTTGTTCTGGTCTTGTACACTCTCCTATTCAGCTCATTCCACAGGTTTTCAGTTGGATTTAGGTATGGGGACTGAGACAGTTATGACAGTAACTTGGTTTTGTGTTCTTTTAACCATTTTTTGTATTGATTTGAACATATATTTTGGATCATTGTCCAGTAGGAAACTCCAACAACAACCTGGTTTTAGTTTTTTGGCATAGGCAGCAAGATTTAAATTTAAAATCTCCTGGCATTTCACACAAGAAAAGCACTCCAGTGGCCATATTTTTAGGCTATGATTAAATAATTGGAGATGAAATGTTCAGCACATATTTCCATTATCAGTTAGTTTCATACCTGGTTTTCTGTTACATTGTGTAAAATAATAATCTTTCAAAAAATATGCTTTTGCTATATATATATATATATATATATATATATATATTTATTTTTATTTATTTATTTATTTATTTTCTTTGAAACTCCTGAACTGTTAAACTGTCATCTTAATAAATCCCACTTCTTATTACATATTCATGCATGTTACTGATGCTAGTATACATGTAGTGCCTTCCACTATTATTGGCACCAATTGAAAAAATTAGTAAGAAGGGTGAGAAAAAAATCACTGTTTGCTGATGAACTGTCATCTTGCACTGAAAAAATGAGAAACATCTGACTTTTAATTGAACAACAAGCTCATTCAAAGAAAAACAAAGCCCTCATCAAGAAATAAATATTTTAACAAAAACGCATGTGCCGCAGTTGTTGGCACCCCTGCATTTAATAACTGCATTGTATAACTTCCCTTTGCCAATATAGCTGCGCTTCTTTTGTAACCTTTTGTAAGGTTTAAAAATACAGATCATGGCATCTGAGACTGTTCTTTACATAATCTCTCCAGATCATTCAGGGTCCTAGGCCCCCTCATGTGTACTCTCCTCTTTTGCCCCATAGGTTTTCAATAGGGTTCAGGTTAAGGGACTGAGATGGCCATGGCAGAACTTTGATTGTGTGGTCAGTAAACCATTGCAGGGTTGATTTGGACATGTGTTTTGGATCATTATCCTGCTGGAAGATCCCATGATGACCCAGTTTTAGTTTCCTGGCGGAGGCATCCAGGTTTTGATTTATAATCTCCTGATATTGCCATGTACCCTGACAGTGTCTCCAGGGCATTTGGAGGAAAAACAGCCCCACAACATCACTGAACCTCCACCATATTTCACAGTTAGGACAAGGCTCTTTTCATTATAGCCATCCTTCTTTTTACACCAAACCTACGTACAATTCCTACGTGTTTATTGCCAAAAAGTTCAATTTTTTCTTCTTCAGACCATAGAGTATGGTTCACACCAAGTTGTAATAATTTACAAACTCCAGGCATTTACATTTGTGGATAACTGACAGAAAAGGGTTCTTTCTGGCATACCTTCCAAATAGCCTGTTGGCATGGAGATGCCTTCCAGTGGTGGTTCTGGAGACCTGATAACCCCAGCATTTTACTTTCTCTTGCAATTCCCCAACAGTGATCCCTGGAGATATTATTGCTTTTCTTCCTATCCTTCTCACTGCATGTCGGGGTAAAATAAAGTTGGGTCCTCTTCCAGGCAAGTTTGTCACAGTTCCAGTTGATGACCAGTTTTTTTATTTTTGCCCTAACTGTAGAAATGGGCATTTCCAGGCGAGTAGTTCTGTTTATAGCACACTTCTCCCTCATTTGGATTTTTCTTTTCCATGATGATGTTTGGCTAAGGAAGTTTGGTTCTGTGTCTTCTCACATTTATATCCCAATTAATCAGCAATTCATTGATTTCAACTGGAAAGTGCCTTGAGGATCCTGAAAACGCTTTCCTAGCTTCTTGCAGCCTTCTCCTGCTTTGTGTACATCAATTGTTTTATTTTTCAGAGTGCTAGGCAACTGCTTAGAGGTGCCCATGGCTGCTGATTGTTGGAACAAGGTTTGAGGAGTCAAGAGAATTTATACAGCTTTGCACTTTGCATCACCTTGGGTTTCCTAACGATGTCTGTGAACAAGCATAGCCCTAATGAGCTAATTAAGGTCTAAGACCTTGCTAAAAGCTATCTGGGACCTCATATATCTTGGAGTGCCCCTTTCTTTTTTTCCACTGTACAGTTGTACAAAAAGAATCAGTACATTAATCTTGCATAAAATGCTGGATAATATGTATAACGTTTTTATAATATTATAGTAATCATAATAGCAGTAGCTCAATACTCGGAGCACCGAGACTCAAACCCGGCACCTTTAGGTTATAAGGCAGCAATTCTTACCTCTGTGCCATTGAAGAACACATATCAACTTCCTGTCAGTTGATATTTGAGCTTGGGTTTTTAACTCATTGACCACAACATTTAAATCGAATGAATTTTTTTTCTTTGGTTATATTCTTGAATAAAAGTGCATATGTTTATTTGATATTCGGACTAAAGTCTTCACACTTTATGTCATTATTAGTATAACATGAAAAAAGTTTCTGATTTAGGTATTTGTTCAACATTTCCTTTCATCCTACATTTACCCAGATCTTTGTAGACACGGAACACACATGAAACGCATGTATCCCAAATAACAATATACTGTATTATTTACCCTATACAACTCCAGGAGCCTCACATGCAGATAAATAGCCTTGGCTTGAGCTGGGAGAGTTGAGCTCCGTCAAGGCTGGAGAATGGGGCAGCAGGCTGCTGTGCTGATTGACACATTTACAAAAAAAACCTGATGGAGAGGTGCGAAGGGATTTAACACTAGAATTACCAGAGCCTATGAAAAAACTCGTAGATCCATCCCACCTTAAATCGCTTCTCACCTCTCCGTCAGTGTCTTTTGAACTTTAAATGTGTCGATAAGCAGCAAGCAGTCTGCTATCACATCCCCCACTGGCGCACAGTTTTCTCAGCTCAAGTCTGTTTACCTGTGTGTCAGTTGCTTGGAGTTGTATAGAGTGAGAAGACAAGCAAAATCACACCTTTTATAAATACTATATCGTTATTTGGAACACATGCATTTCATGTGTGTTCCATGTCTACAACGATCTATGTAAACACATCGTTAAAAAAGAAACATTTTTCATGTTTTAGTAATAATTGACAAAACGTAGACATGAAGTTTATAATGTGTGAAGCCTATCACAAGACCAAACTGGATTTATTAGGGGCCGACACTTATCTTCAAATCTTCGACCCCTGTTTAATGTAATATACTCACCAACTAAATCAAACACCCCAGAAATATTATTATCATTGGATGCAGAAAAAGCATTCAACATGATTGAATGGAAATACCTTTTTACTACATTGGAGAAGTTTGGGTTTGGCCCGAACATTTTGTGCATGGATTAAATTACTGTATCCTAACCCAGAAGCTTCAGTTTGCATCAATAACATTTGCTCAGACTACTTTAAACTAGAACATGGCACTAGACAAGGATGCCCTTGTCACCGCTGCTGTTTGCGATTGCCATTGAACCACTGGCAATACATTGTCGAAATACTGATCAGATAAAGGGGATTAGCAGAGAAGGACTGGAAGAGAAAATCTCATTATATGCAGATGATATGGTACTGTATATTTCGGACCCAGAAAATTCTGTGCCTGCAGTCTTAGCAGCACTCACAGAATTTCAAAAGATCTCTGGTCTCAGAATTAATCTGAATAAAAGTGTACTCTTTCCAGTGAATTCTCAAGCATATAATATTAGATTAGACACCCTACCTTTTATCATTGCAGAACAGTTTAAATACCTAGAGGTAAACATCACAAGTAAACATAAAGCTCTTTATCAACAAAATTTCATCGTCTGCATGGAAAAAATTAAACAAGACTTGCATAGATGGTCAACCCTTCATCTCACACTAGCTGGAAGAATTAACACTGTTAAGATGAATATTCTTCCTAAGCTCCTTTTTATTTCAAAACATCCCAATATACATTAAAGCATTCTTTAAGCAATTAGATTCAACAATAACCTCATTTATTTGGAATTCAAAACATCCACGCATCAAAAGAGCGACCCTACAAAGACAAAAGGCAGAAGGCGGCATGGCTCTACCTAACTTCCAGTTTTATTACTGGGGCAAATATACAGGCGATAAGAACCTGGACACAAATAGAAGAACATACACAGGCTTGGACCGCAATAGAAGTAAAATCCTGCAGTACTTCTTTGTATTCCTTGCTCTGCTCCAATAAACACACGTTATCGGCAATACACTAATAACAATTGTGCTCCACTCACTTAGAATCTGGAACCAATGTAGAAAGCATTTTAAGACGGAGAAGCTTCTATCTGTGGCACCCTGCAAGAGAACCACCTCTTTCAACCTTCACAAACATATGCAGTTTTAATATCTGGAAAAATTTGGAATTAACTTGCTTAGAGATCTTTATATAGACAAGCGTCTTTGCATCCTATGAACAATTACATTCCAAATTTAACATTCCAGCTACACATTTCTTTCACTATCTTCAAATCAGGAACTTTGTTAAACAGAACCTTCCAGATTTTCCTCATCTTGCACCCTCATCCACGCTGGAAAAATATTGCTCAATCTCAAGGAATTAGACTCCATCTCTACAATATATAAAATCATTTTACAATCCCTTCCTTTCAAAGATCCAAGAGGACACTGGGAAAAGATCTCTCAATTAATATATCAGAAAAGGAGTGGAAAGTAGCAATGCAGAGAATTCACTCGAGCTCCATATGCCAAAGCATACAATTATACAACTCGAAATTATATATCGAGCACATCTGTCTCGACTAAAACTCTCAAAATGTTTCCAGGGCATGATCCAACCTGCGAGCGTTGCAACCAAGCCCCAGCCTCACTGGGTCACATGTTCTGGGCCTGCACCAAATTAACATTATTCTGGACAAAAATTTTTAATTACCTCTCAGACAGCCTTGGACTCACAATCCCTCCTAACCCATTAACAGCTGTGTTTGGGGTTCTTCCAGAGGGCTTAAAGTGGAGAAGACAAACAAATTGTGATTGCATTCACTACACTCTTGTACGCAGACTTATTCTGATAAACTGGAAGAACCCAAACTCTCCTCTTTTAAGTCAGTGGGAAACCGATGTGTTATATTATTTGAAATTGGAAAAAATCAAATACTCAGTTAGAGGATCTACAGACTTTTTCAAAACATGGCAGGATCTAATCAGTAATATTTTAAAATAAGTTTATAAAGCACAGAGAATTTATTAATTTAGGTATGTTTACAAGCCTTAAATTTTACGTTTGGCTTGCTCTCTCTCTCAGGGGTGGGGATCGATCTGTTCTTAACATAATTCTTCTTTTTGTAAAAACTTGATTGCTATGTATGGATTGTAAAAAAAAAAAAAAATATCAAAGAAACACTTTCACAAAAGGTACAAATATAACAGAATAAGTGCGCTTTTATTCAAAAATATAACTGTAGAAAAAGAACACTCGTTAGGGTGCGACATTGACACGAATTTACTACGACTTTCAGTGGTGCAACAGTATCAACTTTTCATTGGTAATCAAAACTTCACGGGTTCGATCTCTGACGAGTCCGTTTTGAGAAGTGAGCTGCTTTTATTCTTACTATTTTTGATTAAAAACACATTTGATTTCAGTCTGTAACAGCCGGTGTAAATGTATGATACTTGTAAAGGTTAGCTTTGGTTTTTTTTATATTCAGTTTCATTCTCTCAGTCGCGTTTACAATCCTACCTCTCATTTGACACTGCTGTTTTCACATAAAGATGCGCTATAGCTCTGCACTCTGTAGAAAGAAAGTAAGTAAATAAATCCAAATAAATAACATTCGATCTGGCTTTTATGTAAGTAACATATAAATATTGATGTACAAGTATAACAAAACAAGTGCACTTTTATTCAAGACTATAACTGAAGAAAAAAAGAAAGTCACAAGTACACTGCAGAGCTTCCTGTGTTTGAGCAACACAGGCATGCTCAAAAAATACACGTGTAATGCCATGAAAAGTGCACGCAGACATTTCAGTTCGCAAGCATTGGTATGAGAATGCAGTCAGACTTCTTTTGTAGGGCACATACACCGTCCAGATATAAACAATAGTGTAGGATCGTGAACGCGACTCAGGGAATGAAACTGATTTTAAAAAAAAAAAAAAAGCTAACCATTACAAGTATCGTACATTTACACCGGCTGTTATAGACTGAAATTGAATGTATGTTTTTATTCAAAAATAGTAAGAATAAAAACAGCGCACTTCTCAAAACGCACTCTTTGGGGAGTTGAACCCGTAAAGTTTTGATTACCAGTCAGTAGTTGATACCTTTGCGCCACCAAAGCAGTCGTAGTAAATGCGTGTCAATGTCGCACCCTAACTTGTGTTCTTTTTCTGCAGTTGTATTTTTGAGTAAAAGCGCACTTGTTCTGTTATATTTGTACCTTTTGTGAAAGTGCTCCTTTGATATTTGGACTTCAGGTTTCACACATTATAAACTTCATGTCTACGTTTTGTCAATTATTACTAAAACATAAAAAATGTTTCTTTTTTAACAGTGTGTTTACATAGATCGTTGTAGACACGGAACACACATGAAATGCATGTGTTCCAAATAACGATATAGTATTTATCAGAGGTGTGATTTTGCTTGACTTCTCACTCTATACAACTCCAAGCAACTGACACGCACGTAAACAGACTTGAGCTGGGAAAACTTTGCACCAGTGGGGGATGTGATAGCAGACTGCTTGCTGCTTATCAACACATTTAAAGGACAAAAGACACTGAGGGAGAGGTGAGAAGCGATTTATGGTGGGACTGATCTACAAGTTTTTTTTGTAGGCTCTGGTAATTCTAGTGTTAAGGTGGGCCGGGATTATGTGTTTTTTTTTTGTAGACTTCGGTAATTCAAGTGTTAATCTTGCCTCTGTCAACTCTACAGATTCTCTTTTCACACTTGTCCTTTTCAGTTTCTGGGCAGTTGGCCTTGGCACATACTTAATGCCTTATTCACCCTTCTCCAGAAGACATTTAAAAAATTGGAATTTTGCTCCTGTCTTTTCTGATTAACCAACATTAACCACAAGATTTAGATATTATAACATTATTTTAAATGTTACTGCTTTCTTTCTTTCACAGGATGTTGACAGTGCCATTTATATTGTATAGTTCAACTCAAGAGCCCATCTAAACAGTCAGCATTCCTTGTAGCAAAGTTGAGACCCATGTAAAACTTGGTTTTCAAGCATACAGTATGTGCAGTATGTGTCTGCATAAAATAGCCACAAGACATATTACATGATGTGAGATCTTCATGCTTCGTATGTAGCCTTTTTTGTTCAGAAAGTTTAATCCCCTTCAAAAACTTTGTTCCTTAACCAAATTTCTACTTCTGTTTTTAGGGACCAAGATTTGGAGCCAGGAGCACCTTCCATGGGAGCCAAGAGCTTGTGCATTCCTTTCTCACCACTTCGGGAGTTGAAGGCTGGCACACTGTGTGTTAGTGGCAAGGAGCCTGCCAAGTTCTACACACTGTTCGGAAGGAGTTACTAAGTAATACCAAGAAAGATGGGGCTTGCTTAAGTAAAGCCCTCTAGTGGTTTAAACAAAGGTCATGTATAATAGCTTTCTGCATTTGTTAGCACAGGGGGAAATTGGATTGATGGGACGCAATTGTGTGTTTTAAAAAGGACTAATTTATTTTCCCTTTTCACCATACCCCATTTTCTTTATAAAATTTCCTCAGGTATAGAAAGTCCTGTTTACATATGTAGTCAAGAAAGTATCAAACCCAGTCAGGTTTGTAAAAGACTTTAATCAAAATAAAAGAACTATGGGATATGTCTCTGTTTTTCAATGTGTGAGAATCTCTGTATGTCATCAACCAGTTATTTGCATTTCTTTATTTGTCTTTCTGTCTCATCATTAGTTATTAACTATGAGTGCTGGGCGAGAATGTCCTAGCCAGAGCTACTAAAGACATGTAGCAAAATTTTGGAAATGTACATCTTTGGCTGCAATTTAAAAACATGATCCATGGTCATGCTCTTCATATAGTGTCAGTCTTTTTATATTCATTTTTAGGGTAGGAACTAAAACTGGAAACTGTTGGGCACGCCCAAAAAAAATACATAGATATCCTAACACATTGGGGCATTTTAGTATTACCAGTCACCTCTGGAAGAGAGAGTGAGTAACAGAGAGAAAATGTGCAAAATCCACACATAATCCATGTTCCTGTTCTGCATTTTCCTTGACAACATCAAAGGCGCTTACACAGGTGCAAACATATTAGATAGATTACAGTCAAAACACAAAATGCATTCCACTGAATATGTACAAATACACACATACAAATATGAATGTTGTACTTTTTTTTGATGGTTTTGAAAATTGTCATATTCTTGCGGTTTTCATTTTTTAATCTAAAATATATTAATGTAAGCTAAGCTAAGGCCAGTTAAAACTGGAGAATGTGTACACTTAATGCAAATGCTTATGGTCAGTCCCTCAATGAAAATTTTGCAGTATACTATTGTTTTGCCTCTGTGACTGTCCCGTCCACTCTAGGCTAGGATTGGTATTATGGTCAAAGTAAGCATTGTTGTACCAATGTCAGTTGTTAAGAATTTCAGTTGGTGAAACTTATAAAGGTGAAATATTACATGTTCATAACTTAAGAGAACAACAAACCGAGTTACACTAAAACATGAAACCAAAGTTAGAGGTTCTTCTGACTTAGTCACAATCAGGTAAAATAATTACAAAAGTAATTGTAATAAAAATAAATAAGAAGTGCACTCAGAACTATCTCACCAGCAACAGTTACACATATGCCAAAGTAATGAGACTTCTATTTTTATTTAAATGCAGAGTAATTGAGAATTTCTTATATTGGTCATTTATATATTCTGGAGTTTGTAGGTCCTAAATCTAAAGGTTCCTTCCCATCTACAGTAGTTTAGTTTCATTTTTAGCAATTTCCAATAATGATTGTATGTCTGAAAGGATGATTTGAATATTGATTTTAGTCTTCATTAGTAGTAAATATAAAGAACTGAATGTATTTTGTGAAAAAGACTTTAAACTTGTAAAGTGATATTCTTTTGTTGAGAAAGGTTTAAACACCAGGAAAATCTTTGGTATTCAGTTCTGGTTAAATTCCATGCATTCAGAATGTTAAGTACTGTTTAAAGTCTTGGGTGCATTGAATATTTAACTGTGGCTTTGGCTAACACCAAGGGAAATGTATTAGAAAAACACCTTGGGGATTTGGTTTAGAGTGGTATTGCAGGCAAGAAATTGAAAAAGAAAGGACAAGTGATCAAAATCATATTGATTAAGATTTTGTAGGAAAGCAGAAATGTTAAGGAGGTAGAAAAAGTACTTTGAACAAAGTTGCAAGTGTTAAGTACAAGTCTTCAGCAAGAAGTGTATAGATATTTGTAGCCAATACATCACAGTCGTGTTGTCTTATTAGAGGCATCTGCAGCCTTAGGAATTTAAATATATCTCTGGCTGAGGGCTTAGGCAGTTTTTTGTTTTTTTTTAAGTTGTCGTAATCTCAGTTGGCCAGCCAAGAAACTTGTGAACCTTGCTATTGAAAAACCTCTTGTCCTCTCTGTATGTTTTGGGACTGAAGCAGAATAAAAGCTACACTAACTGGTCAACAGAACCATAATACATGAATGAAAAGCACCAAACCAAATAGTGGTATTTATAAATATATCTCAGAATTTATGGCATGCAGTAGGACATCAAAGTAGGTGATCTCTCCTCAGGTACTATACATTTCCAGTTTGACATACAAGATGCACATATGGAGGAAATGTTCCTAGAAGTTTTAAAATTCCTTTACTTTGCATCTCTGCTTAAATTCCCTATAGTTTGCTAGCAGAAGTATTGTCCATGTAACCTTAATCATACATGCAATTGAGAAGGGTTTTCACATTTTCCCAAAACTGCCCTGTGGATAAACAAACTGTGCACAAAGGTTATTTAATTATTTTCAATGCAAAATGCTCTTTTACAGAGGTAAATTGGAATAACTTTGTGAAATGGCCATAGTCCAAGGTTCAGGTTATGTGATTTACTTCTGGTTCTGCGATTTTTGTTCTATATTCCAGAGACATTTATTAGCTAATTATACTCCTCACACTGACATGGTGTGAGCATGACCTGTAATTGACTGAAATAAAATAAGAAAATATGATATAAATGGATGGATTTGGTTTGTTAAAAGAGAGGAAACTACCTATTAGTGATTTACATAATGGATTTAGTGCAGAGCAACAAAACACAATTATATTCTTGTCGCTTTCAGTTACTAAAGAAAGTGTGAGAAATTATGGATGATATTAACCCTCAGATATTTAAATCAGTTTTTTCACAATCTAAATTTCAAAATTCCAACATTAAAAAGAGTTGAACCTTGTTCTCTGGTTTTGAAGGTGGATATCTGAGACAGTGCTCCACCAGCATGAGTACTGTTTTTGCTAATTGCTTTCCTTCAGATGTCTTACAACAATTAGGGAGTTGCTTCTTAAAATGCACATAGAGCACAATTGCCAAAAAATTACTAACAATTTAAAATGAGGTTTTTTTTTTTTTCACTTATGACTGCATAGCTCCATTTTCAGCAGCCATTTCTTCAGTGTCCTAATAGATGTATGAGTGCTAATTGGGTATTAGACGAACCATTGTAAATTGCATCAGTACCTTTGAAACTCTGTATTCTGTTCACTTGGGTTGCAAGGCACTGGCATTCTTAAAGTTAAGTTCTGGGTTAAAAATGGGCAGAATGACATAGTTTTTTCATGAAACATTGTTAGTCTATTTTTTTTTTCAGAATGAAGATTATTCCATGCACCAAACTGCCAAAAAAGCAGAGATTTTCGCACAAAGGGGTATATATTATTGTCTTGAAAGAAAAGGGCTGCAGGATTTTTGTTGATTAATAATAAATGAGATGATGCCATAATATGGGATTTAAAAAAGAAATTTTAATTTGGTTAATTAATTATCAGTTTTTGCATTCAGCAGTACCAGTAATTAATCAAATACTTTGGCAAGGCTCCTACTTTATTTATCTTACCTGTTGTAGAAGGTCTTTAGACTTGTGTCAGGGTAACTGAGGCATGCTCATTTTAAGAAACAGAATAATACAATTTATTGATAAACACAAGGATTATAGAAATACAACTGCACAGATATGTTGACATATGACTGGATGCAAACAGACCTGAAAAACAAGAATGAAACATATAGGCAGGTTGATTACTGCTATTTACACTGTGTGCACAATTATTAGGCAAGTGAGTATTTTGACCATATCATCATTTTTAATGCGTATATTCCAACTCCAAGCTGTATTAACTTGAATGCTTATTGGATTTAAGCACGTCAGGTGATGTGTATTTGTGTAATGAGGGAGGGTGTGGCCTAAGGAGATCAACACCCTATATCAAGGTGTGCAGAATTATTAGGCAGCTAATTTTCCTCAGGCAAAATGGGCCAAAAAAGAGATTTAACTGACTCTGAAAAGTCAAAAATTGTAAAAAGTCTTTCAGAGGGATGCAGCACTTTTGGAATTGCTAAGATATTGGTGTGTGATCACAGAACCATCAAACATTTTGTTGCAAATAGTCAACAGGGTCGCAAGAAACGTGTTGAGAACAAAAGAGCATAAATTAGCTGCCAAAGATTTGAGAAGAATCAAACGTGAAGCTACCAGGAACCCATTATCCTCCAGTACTTTCATATTCCAGAGCTGCAACCTACCTGGAGTGCCCAGAAGTACAAGGTGTTCAGTGCTCAAAGACATGGCCAAGGTAAGGAGGGCTGAAACCCAACCACCACTGAACAAGAAACATAAGTTGAAACGTCCAAACTGGGCCAAGAAATATCTGAAGACAGATTTTTTTCAAAGGTTTTATGGACCGATGAGATGAGAGTGACTCTTGATGGACCAGATGGATGGACCTGTGGATCAGTAATGGGCACAGAGCTCCACTCCAACGTGGAGGTGGGGTACTGGTATGAGCTGGTATTTTTAAAGATGAGCTAGTTGGACCTTTTGCATTGAAGATGAACTCAAAATCAACTCCCAAACCTACTGCCAGTTTTCGAAGACACTTTCTTCAAACAGTGATACAGGAAGAAGACCATGATTTTTTATGCAGGCCAATGCTCCATCACTTGCATCGAAGTTCTCCACTGCGTGGCCAGCCAGTAAAGGCCTTAAAGATGAAGGAATAATGACATGGCCCCCCTTCCTCATCTGACCTAACCCCTATCGAGAACTTGTGGGCACTTCTTAAACGCTAGATTTACGGGGGAGAAAAACAATACACCTCTCTGAAGAGTGTCTGGGAGGCTGTAGTCACTGCTCCACAAAAGCTGATCGTCAACAGATCAAGAAACTGACAGACTCCATGAATGGAAAGGCTTATGACTGTTATTGGAAAGAAGGGTGGCTATATTGGTCATTCATTGATTGATTTATTTTTTTTGAAATGTCAGAGATGTTTATTTGTAAATTTTGAGGTGTTTGTTTATTATTCTCACTATAACAGATGAAAATAAACAAGTGAGATGGGAAAATTTTCATTGTTCCTTTAGTTGCATAATAAATCTGCACACTAATAGTTGCCTAATAATTGCGCGCACATATGTATTCCCCTGATGATGTTCACACTCACATTTCCATTGTGAAACATTCAGGTTTCAGGTTTATTAACATTTTGGATTGACTGATAGCACTGTGTTTGTTCCATATTAAAATTAATCCTCAAAAATACAACTTGCCTAATAATTCTGCACTCCCTGTAGAGTTCTACTTTATCTTGGCACAAATAAATAATTTTATGAAACCAAATCTTTTATGATATCCAGTGGTGTGGAGCTGTTTCTTTGTTGTTGCTTTATTATTGCTTCAGTTTCAAGTGGAAGATCTTTGATGTGTTGGAGTGCACTCTTTCTCTTTGCTGTGTGATCCTTGTCAATGCTGTGCTGCTGCTTCAAAAGCTTGCCTTTTACTGTATTTTGCCACTTCATAGGGAAAAGTTCCCTTCTTGGAGTAATGGCTTCTCCTAAGAGACAGGGCTCAGTGCTTAGCTTGGCAGGCTGGATCTTAGCTCTCAGGCTAACAAAGAGAAAAGAGATTCACTTTTTCAGCTCCTCTTGGAAATGGTGGCTCATAACGTTTAGATTCAAAGATCAGGATTCAAATCTTTTAGAGTTGGGAGAGTTCCTACTCTCTGAAAGAATCCCTGAACTACTTCCAACTTCCAATTGTTTTGTCTCTTTTCTTCATCTCACTTACTTTGAGAGGTGGAATGTATGTGTTGTGAAAAGAAGGTTGATCCTTCTACTAACTGGATTAAAGTCACTTCCAGTTCCAAATTCAGTATCTTTTAATAGGTGGTTCTTACTGTCCATCTTAATTGTCATGCCTTGAATTATAGGTCTTTGTCCTTGCTTGAGTCTATTTTATGCTCTTTGTCTCAAGAGCTGTGCAGAGGGGCTTCTGGAGAAATGTCAGTACAACTCTGATTTGCACCTTTGTTATTGGATGAAGTTCACACAGATCTTGGTACAAGATAGAGTTCCATCACGTAATTTGAAGAGTTTTCTGCAGCTGGATACCTGCATCCCTGTTTAATCTGGTGTCTTAAGAGCCCTGGTGTGCCGTGAAAGCTTAGCAGAATTTGTCCTACAGGGCAAACTGGATCCCAACTGGGATAGAAAAAGAATGGTGAAGGCAAAGTTGCACAAGTGTATAAGTGAATAAGTCTAGTGTGAGAAACAAATGGCGTACAAGTCCTAAGTTAGCATTTACTTTTAAGTACGTGCTAAATGCTACTGCCATCTGCAACAGAGAAAACAGACAGAGATTCTGCAGTTATTTGTTTAAAGGCAAAGTTTTAAAGAATAAGCCATATGTGAGACTGGCAAATAAAAACAAATGGTTAAAAAACACAGGCATTGGATAGAAAATGACAGGAAAAGTGTATTATTGTCAATATAGGCTCAACTTGTACAAAGACCATGGACACATATCTGACACTTTCTTAATTTCGAGATGCAATTAATTGTCCTGATGGATATCCAGTGGAGTTCTACAGAAAAGTTTTCACTTAATTTGCACTGTTTAATGTTGGTAATATTTAAATAAATGCAAAAAACTATTGAACTTAACATTTCATCAAAAATGCTAGGTCAGATGCCAATTAAAGTCTTTTCAAAAGATCTGCTTGACTGTGTATTGTGCAATCTCTCTTCTGAACAGTGATGTTTGGATCCTGGTTAAAGTTTTTGCTAAAAAAGATAGATCTCTCAAAACCAAACCAGATTTACCAAAGGCAGAAAATTAATTTCAAATAATTAGTACTTACTATAATATACTAATGTACTGAGTCACCAGAAGGTCTGGTATTTCTAGATACAGAAATAGTTTTTAGTGGAATTGAATGAGGTTATACTGCAAGGTGCAAATTTAAATTTGACTCCAGTCCAGTATACAGTATGTCAATTGATTTTTACTACACTTTAGTCCAGAAATTCACTTAAGATAAATACAGGTTGTGGCTATTTTAAACAAACAGATGCCCATTATCTCCAATCCTTTTTGCTACCTAATAGTTTTTGGATGCAAACCATTATGATAAGCATCATGAGGAAACAACTTTACAGAAAAAAATGAAGTTGGTATACTAATGAAATTATGCTCTTTATCTCAAACTGAACCAAAGTGCTGTACAAAATTAGCTAAAAGAAACAGATTATGTAATATACAGCTCAAAAAAAATGAAAGGAACATATAGCAGTATAATAATATACAGTATAGCATCAAGTCAATGAAACTTCTGGGTTATTAATCAGGCCAGTTAAGTAGCAGAGTGGGTTGGTAATCAGTTTCAGCTACATTGGTGTTGATTAAATTAACAGCGGGTGTACTAGAGGGGCAACAATGAGATGGGCCCCCAAAATAGAAATGGTTTAAAAGATGGAGGCCACTCACATTTTTCCTCCATCATTTTTGACTGTTTTTTTCACTAGTTTTGCATTTGGCTATGGTCACTGTCACTACTGGTAGCATGAGGCGATACCTGGACCCTGCAGAGGTTGCACAGGTAGTCCAACTTCTCCAGGATGGCGCATCAATACGTGCCATTGCCAAGGGTTTGCTGTGTCTCCCAGCACAGTCTCAAGGGCATGGAGGAGATTCCAGGAGACAGGCAGTTACTCTAAGAGAGCTGGATAGGGCTGTAGAAGGTCCTTAACCCATCAGTCCGACCGGCAAGGAGGAACAGGATGAGCACTGCCAGAGGCCTACAAAATGACCTCGAGCAGGCCACTGGTGTGAATCTCTCTGACCAAATAATCAGAAACAGACTTCATGAGGGTGGCCTGAGGGCCCGACATCCTCTAGTTGGTCCTGTGCTCACTGCCCGGCACTGTGGCACTCGGTTGGTATTTGCCATAGAATACCAGAATTGGCAGGTCCACCACTGGCACCCTGTGCTTTTCACAGATTAGAGCAGGTTCACTCTGAGCACATGCGACATATGTGAAAGGGTCAGGAGAAGCCGTGGAGAAAATTATGCTGCCTAACATCGTTCAGCATGACCGGTTTGGTGGTAGGTCAGTGATGGCCTGAGGAGGCATATCAATGGAGGGACGCACAGAACTCTACAAACTAGACAACAGCACCTTGACTGCCATTAGGTATCAGGATGAAAACCTAATTTAGACCCATTGTCAGACCCTATGCTGGTGCAATGGGTCCTGGGTTCCTCCTGATGCACGCCAATGCCCGGCCTCATGTGGCTAGAGTATGCAGGCAGTTCCTGGAGGATAAAGAAATTGATACCATTGACTGGCCCCCACGCTTGCCTGACCTAAATCCAACAGAACACCACAGTGACATTATGTTTCAGTCCAACCGACACCACTAGGTTGCACCTCAGACTGTCTAAGAGGTCGGTGATGCTCTGGTCCAGATCTGGGAGGAGATCTTCCAGGACATCAACCGTCGTCTCATTAGGAGCATGCCCTGTTATTGGCAGGCACGTATACAAGCATGTGGGGGCCATACAAACTACTAAGTATGATTTTGAGTTGCAGCAATGAAATTTTGGCAAAATGGACTAGCCTGCCGTATCATTTTTTTCACTTTGATTTTCAGCCCTCTGTTGGTAGATAATTTTCATTTCCATCAAATAATATGGCGTCCTTTTCTTCCTAACAAATTACCCAGTCCATATAAGTATAAATATCCAGCAAGATTTTTTTTTCACCATTGAGATCTGATGTGTTTTCAAAGTGTTCCTTTAATTTTTTGAATTTTTTTGAACAGTTATTTATTTATTTATATTTATATATATATATATATATATATATATATATATATATACAGTGGGATGCAAAAGTTTGGGCAACCTTGTTAATAATCATTTTCCTGTATAAATTGTTGGTTGTTACGATAAAAAATGTCAGTTAAATATATCATATAGGAGACACACACAGTGATATTTGAGAAGTGAAATGAAGTTTATTGGATTTACAGAAAGTGTGCAATAATTGTTCAAACAAAATCAGGCAGGTGCATAAATTTGGGCACCGTTGTCATTTTATTGATTCCAAAACTTTTAGAACTAATTATTGGAACTCAAATTGGCTTGGTAAGCTCAGTGACCCCTGACCTACATACACAGGTGAATCCTATAATGAGAAAGAGTATTTAAGGGGTCAATTGTAAGTTTCCCTCCTCCTTTAATTTTCTCTGAAGAGTAGCAACATGGGGTCACAAAACAACTCTCAAATGACCTGAAGACAAAGATTGTTCACCATCATGGTTTAGGGGAAGGATACAGAAAGCTGTCCCAGAGATTTAAGCTGTCTGTTTCCACAGTTAGGAACATATTGAGGAAATGGAAGACCACAGGCTCAGTTCAAGTTAAGGCTCGAAGTGGCAGACCAAGAAAGATTTCGGATAGACAGAAGCGGCGAATGGTGAGAACAGTCAGAGTCAACCCACAGACCAGCACCAAGACCTACAACATCATCTTGCAGCAGATGGAGTCACTGTGCATCGTTCAACCATTGGCACTTTACACAAGGAGATGCTGTATGCGAGAGTGATGCAGAGGAAGCCTTTTCTCCACCCACAGCACAAACAGAGCCGCTTGAGGTATGCTCAAGCACATTTGGACAAGCCAGCTTCATTTTGGAATAAGGTGCTGTGGACTGATGAAACTAAAATTGAGTTATTTGGGCATAACAAGGGCGTAATGCATGGAGGAAAAAGAACACAGCATTCCAAGAAAAACACCTGCTACCTACAGTAAAATATGGTGGTGGTTCCATCATGCTGTGGGGCTGTGTGGCCAGTGCAGGGACTGGGAATCTTGTCAAAGTTGAGGGACGCATGGATTCCACTCAGTATCAGCAGATTCTGGAGACCAATGTCCAGGAATCAGTGACAAATCTGAAGCTGCGCCGGGGCTGGATCTTTCAACAAGACAACGACCCGAAACACTGCTCAAAATCCACTAAGGCATTCATGCAGAGGAACAAGTACAACGTTCTGGAATGGCCATCTCAGTCCCCAGACCTGAATATAATTGAAAATCTGTGGTGTGAGTTAAAGAGAGCTGTCCATGCTCGGAAGCCATCAAACCTGAATGAACTAGAGATGTTTTGTAAAGAGGAATGGTCCAAAATACCTTCAACCACAATCCAGACTCTCATTGGAACCTACAGGAAGCGTTTAGAGGCTGTAATTTCTGCAAAAGGCGGATCTACTAAATATTGATTTCATTTCTTTTTTGGTGCCCAAATTTATGCACCTGCCTGATTTTGTTTGAACAATTATTGCACACTTTCTGTAAATCCAATAAACTTCATTTCACTTCTCAAATATCACTGTGTGTGTCTCCTATATGATATATTTAACTGACATTTTTTATCGTAACAACCAACGATTTATACAGGAAAATAATGACTATTAACAAGGTTGCCCAAACTGTTGCATCCCACTGTATATATAAACAATCACAATCTTGACAAACAATACACAAGATATGCTAATATACCCCCCACCCACACACATACACACTGTTAACCGTAAATGTACTGTATATGAACCAACATATACAAACATAATGTTTAACCTAACCTCTTATTGGGTCAAAGACCACTGAAAAGTCTTTTATGATGATCTAAAAGTAACTAATGTTTCAGCAGACCTGATTAATTATCCCTCTTTCCTTCAATCTGAACTTTGGCAACACTAAACATCTGGCTAGTAGACCTCAGTGCTCATGGTGGCATTTACATGTGAAGGAGTTCTAGAAGATAAGAAGGGTCCGTTCCTTTCAAACGTTTAAAAAAAAGTAACAAAATTTTAAAATTAATTCTGTAGTGGACTGGAAACCAACAGGGAGTTCAATATTGGTAAGATCTGATTACATTTCTGTCTGTCAAAAGGAGAGCAGCAGGTTTCTGCACTAGTTGCAGGCATTTTACCAATGCCTGATCAGTACCAACATACAGAGAGATGCTGTAGTCCAAGCACTATGTTATAAAAGCATGAATGGTCTACCTGTATACAAAATCACTAAAGGAAAAAAAGCCTTTACCTTAGATAAAAGTTTCAGTTGTAAAATACTACACTTAACCACAGAGTTTACCCGGTTGCTGAATTTGAATGAGCTGCCAAAAATCAT
This sequence comes from Polypterus senegalus, assembly GCF_016835505.1. Taxonomy (NCBI): domain Eukaryota; kingdom Metazoa; phylum Chordata; class Cladistia; order Polypteriformes; family Polypteridae; genus Polypterus; species Polypterus senegalus. Next base: position 188,265,100 of record NC_053156.1, on the reverse strand, counting down.
GCCTAAATCCTTAACTGAAGATTTATGATGTATTGCAAGTGATCCATGGACACTCAAAATTTCCATGCGACTGAACATCACAATATATAAATAATGCACAATAAATCAATGCAGGCATATATAAAGCAAATATATAATTAGTAGAGTCCTTATGTATGATATTGTATTCTAATTCTCTAATGATAAGTGCTGTATAATGATTAAGGTCGGATGGCTGCGGAGGACAGAAAAGAAAAAACAAATAAAAATGCACAGGTTCCAAGGCCAAAAGACCTCCCACCCCCTACTGGACACTCTACTTAACAAATGATCTTAATGAGTTCCTTTTGTTTTTTTGGCTTTGTTCCAGAGTAGTTAATGCAGTGGGTCTTATGGACAGCTGGGGCAGCCACTTTTATTCATTTAGAGACTGCTGCATAGTACTTTGATCAGGTGGTGGTGGTGGTGGTGGGATAGAATGCAACCACAGAAAATCCTGTAAAAAAAAAAAAAAAAGCATAGAAAGGCAGAGAGATTAGTGATGATTACAAATCCTGGAAGCATATGACATTATTTGCATGTACTGTATATAGTCTATTAGGAATAGAACTCAAATGTAGCTATGAAAAGCCCATTTAAAAAAGCAGGTTTTAAAAGAGTTTTTAAAATGATTCATGGTGTTAGTCTGGTAGATCTCTATTGGTAAAGTTTTCCAGATTTTTGGTGCATCAAAGCAAAAGGCCAACTCATCACTTCTTTTATGCTTCCTTATTTTCCTGACGCAGCTTTACAAATACACTGAAATTAACCGCATATTGTTTATTAGTGTAATGCATCTGATTGTAATTAACTTGTAACAATATAATGGTCCAGGGAATAGCCATAGTATTCCAAATACCATAACTGCTTTAGCATTGTTACTCTCACTGCACCTTCTTCTTTCAGCTGCTCCCGTTAGGAGTTGCCACAGCGGATCATCTTTTTCCATATTATTCTCACTGCACCACTCGGAGTATTTATATCACTGTATCTGAGTGTGAATCACAGCAGCAGCTGATCGGAAAGAGAATTATCGGTATACGGCATTAAGCACACGCTACCTGAGCCATGGCAAATCATTTCAAAGCCTTTCCTGTACGGACCTCGCGGTTCAGAAACAGTTTCATCCCAAAAACTATAAACGCACTCAATCATTGCTTCTTGTAGAACTGTTTGTACTTATAAGTACAATTACGTCACTGTAAACTTGCTCTACAGTTATAATATTGCACAACCTGAGCCACTTTATAAAGCGCCTATTTACATATGATGATATCATTTTTAAGATGAAATGCAGCAAAATATGTTTATTATATTATACAGATAAAACTTTAACTTCATTTAAATAATCTATATTCTTCACTGGGACTGGCGTGAAGGATAGAATAATTAAACATGTACTATGAAGATATTTCAATGTTCCTTAAACGTTTTGAAGAATCGGCGCGCTAAGCTTACAGATGGCTTAACGTCTATTACAGAGCTGATTGTGTGGCGATCGGTTACTTGGAGAAAGAAAAGCAAGGACTGCAGGGGCGGCCACACCAATACATATTGAATATAAAACAGAAAGAGAAAATAACGACACAGCTAAAAACGCAGCGGCAAATTTCGACAAAAATTAAACGCTTGTGTCATGAGCATGAAGCGGCTATGCAGTGTCCACAACGGACGTGGCCATCCACCCTGCATAAGATACCATACTGACATTGGCGGTCGAAGGAGCCACCGATTCTTTCTCTGCCCAGGGCCGCCACAAGCTTAGAGCCTCCCCTGAGTACTGATGCAATAAATAATTTCATCTAAGATCGCGCACAATCACTGGGCCGTGAAACCCATGTTTTATAATGTGCTTTAAACTCCTCTATCATCATGAAAAAGTTATCACGTATATGTCTCAGTATTTTAGTTATTCAGAGCTGTAATATCACGAATGTAATGGATTCTGTGTCCAGTCGGAGGAAGAGAGCTGGTTTAAGAAGCATGTAGTGATTCACACACATAGAGCACATAGAAGATCAAATACAAAATAAAGCATTTAACGTGCTACTTTAGTTAATATGTGATTTGAGAAACTGGTTAATTAAATGATATTATGATGAAGTTTATGATGTTCTACTTTAATGACAAAATAAACTACATGATTAAAGTGGAAATTTCGAGATTGAAGTTGACATTTCATGCATTTTCCCCACTGTGTGCCTTTTTTTTCTCTGTATCCTAATAAGCTTTCATATGACACTCAGTTGATGGGCTACGACTCGCCTTTTCACGGTGACTTTGATATCCGAGCTTTCAAGTTTCTCCAACACGCTATGTAACTCGATCAACTTCCTTTTGTTGATTATACCACGGTTTAATTAAGCAAATAGTATGTTTTTCCTTTGCCTCCAAATGGTATTCGCTGAAATTCTTATATTTCCCCCCGTGCTTTTCCCATTGTCTTTTCACAGAAGGCTGAGCTTAAGGGTGATTTATATTGATTTGCATATTCAAAGAGGTGTAATTCTGGGAGGAGTTGGGGCGAGACAGCAGGTGCGTGCACGAGCATTACTTTTCACACTGACCGGGATTTATGTAGCGGAAGAATGTGGAAGTTGGCGAATGCACAGATTTATGCATCTGGATTTTTCTGTGTGTAAGCACATTTCAGCTTTTGTGCTTACGTCATATTATAGTGCGAATTCTATGCACAGCGTTATGCATGTGGCCCCTGGTTACCAGCTCAAAACTCTGAGGGAGACCCCTACCTCTGGCTTGATTAAGAAATTGTATAAAATTTGAAATGCATTGCAAGTAGGATGAAGCACTCTACAAATAGAGTACCAGCAATTATTTCCTTAAACTTCAAGCACTGCTTGTAGCATATAATCAGGTGACAAGAATTAAGCAGATGTTACAGGCATACATCCTGCTTATCCAGTGTATAGCCATGCTCTAATCTGAGAAAGCAGCGGATGCAAGGCAGAAACAATTCTCAGAAAGTGCACTATTCAATTACAGGGTAAAACATACACCCACATGCACGGCCCACGGTAGCAATGGCAATCCCTCTAACCTGCATGTATTTGCACTATAGGAGGAATCTGAAGTACCTCAGGAGAACTGGCCTACTCAATGCAGGGAACACCCGGGACACAAACCCCAGTCTCCTTAATTGTGAGATAGCAGTGCTACTATTTAATAGTGTGCTACCCAATCTTTTTCTTCTTTTTCTTTTGGCTGCTCCCGTTAAAAGTCGCCACAGCGGATCATCTTGTTTCATATCTTCCTGTCCTCTACATCATGCTCTGTCACACCCACCACCTGCATATCCTCTCTCACCCCATCCATAATTTTTCTCTTAGGTCTTCCTCTTTTCCACTTTCCTGGCAGTTCTATCTTTAACAGCTTTTTCCCAATATACCCAGCATCTCTCCTCTGCACATGTTCAAACCAACACAATCTCACCTCTCCGACTTTGTCTCCCAACTGTCCAACCTGAGCCAACCCTCTAATCCTGTCCATCCTTGTCACACCCAATGCAAATATTAGCATCTTTAACTCTGCTACCTCCAGCTGTGTCTCCTGCTTTCTAGACCTTGCCACCGTCTCCAACTCATATAACAAAGCTGGTCTCACTACCGTCCTGTAGACCTTCCCTTTCACTCTTGCTGAGAACCGTTTGTCCAAAATTACTCCTGACACTCATCTCCACCCATTCCACCATTGATCCCAAGTATTTAAACTCATCCACTTTCGCCAACTCTACTCCCTGCATCCTCACCATTCCACTGACGTCCCTCTCATTTACACACATGTTTTCTGTCTTGTTCCTACTGACCTTCATTCCTTTTCTCTACAGAGCATATCTCCATCTCTCCAGGGTCTCCTCAACCTGCTCCCTACTCTTGCTACAGAATACAATGTCATCGGCAAACATCATAGTCCAAGGGGACTCTTGTCTAATCTCATCTGTCAACCTGTCCATCACCATTGCAAATAAGAAAGGACTCAGAACTGATCCCTGATTTAATCCCACCTCTGCGCTGAATGCATCCTACCGCAGACCTCACCACTGTCACACTTCCCTCGTACATATCCTGTACCACTCTAACATACTTCTCAGCCACTCCCGACTCCTCATACTATACCACAGCTCCTCTCAAGTCACCCTGTCATATGCTCTCTCCAGGTCCACAAAGATGCAATGCAACTCCTTCTGGCCTTCTCTATACTTCTCCATCAACACCCTCAGAGCAAACATTGCATCTGGGGTGCTCTTTCTTGGCAAGAAACCATACTTATGCTCATTAATCATCACCTCCCTTCTTCATCTATCTTCCATTAATCTTTCCCATAACTTCATGCTGTGGCTCATCAATTTTATCCCCATGTAGTTACTGCAGTCCCCCTTATTCTTAAATATTGGCAGCAGCACACTTCTTCTCCACTCTTCAGGCATCCTCTCATTTTCCAAGATTCCATTAAACAATCTGGTTAAAAACTCTACTGCCATCTCTCCTAAACACCTACATGCTTCCATAGGTATGTCATCTGGACCAACGGCCCTTAAATTCTTCATTTTATTCATAGCTGTCCTTACTTCCTCTTTGTTAATCCTCCATATCATTCAACCTTCTTTCTCTCTCATTCTCTCCATTCATCAACCTCTCAAAGTACTCTTTCTATCTGCTCAACACACTCTCCTCACTTGTGAATATGTTTCCATCTTTATCCTTCATCACTCTAACCTGCTGCACATCTTTCTCAGCTCGGTCCCTCTGTTTAGCTAATCGGTACAGGTCTTTTTCTTCCTCCTTAGTCTCTAACTTCTCATACAACTCATCACATGCTTTTTCTTTAGCCTTTGTCACCCATCTCTTCACCTTGCACCTTATCTCCTTGTACTCTTGTCTACTTTCTGCATCTCCCCGATTATCCCACTTCTTCTTCGCCATCCTCTTCCTCACTATTCTCTGCTGTACTTCCCCATTCTACCACCAGGTTTCCTTTTCCTACTGCCTCTATCCAGATGTCACACCAAGCACCCTTCTTGCTGTCACCCTTACTACATCTGCTGTAGTATCCGAGCTGTCTGGTAACTCTTCATTGCTACCCAGTGCCTGTCTTAACTCCTCCCTAAACTCAACCTTGCAGTCTTCATTTTTCAACTTCCACCATTTGATCCTTGGCTCTGTCCTCACTCTCCTCCTCTTCTTAATCTCCAACGTCATCCTACAGACCACCATCCTATGCTGTCTAACTACACTTTCCCCTGCCACCACTTTGCAGTCTTCAATCTCCTTCAGATTGACTCTTTTGCATAGAATATAATCTACCTGTGTGCATCCTTCTCCACTCTTGCACATCACCCTATGTTCCTCCCTCTTCTTAAAATACGTATTCACCACAACCATGTCCATCGTTTTGGCAAAATCTACTATCCTTTGACCTTCTTCATTCTTCTCCTTGATAACATACCTACCAATCACCTCCTCGTCTCCTCTGTTCCCTTCACCAACATGTCCATTGTAATCCGCTCCAATCACCACTTTCTGTCCTTTGGGTCCACTGTTCTTCACTTCATCCAAATCACTCCAAAAATCTTTCTCCTCCATCACACCTCCAATTTCCAGCTTCATAATCATTACTCTGTCTGACACTCTTTTCACCTCCCAAACACTCTTGACTGTTCCTTCAGAATAACCTCTACCCCATTTCTCCTCCAACCATGATGGAACAATTTGAATCCACCTCCAATCCACCTGACCTTACTTCCCTTCCATTTAGTCTCTTGCACACAAAATATATCAACCTTCCTTCTCTCCATCATATCTGCTAACGTTCTCGCCTTACTAGTCATACTGCCAACATTCAAAGTTCCAAAACCTCAGTTCCACTCACTTTATCTTCCTCCACTCCTCTTTCTTTCTGAACATGTCTCCCCCCTCTTCTTCTTCATCTTTGGCCAACAGTAGCCCACTTCCCGCCAGCACCCTGTTGGCTAACAGTATTGGTGGCAGCATGGGGCTCAACTGATCCAGTATGGAAATCTGTCTTGTTGTCCGCATGTTCATCTGGCAAAATTTTACACCAGATGCCCTTCCTGACATAACCCTCCCCATTTATCCGGGCTTGGGACCGGTACGAAGAAATCAACTGGTTTGTGCATTCCCTGTGGCTGAGTTAGTGTGCTATCCAATATTAATAATAATAACAATCCATCCATCTAGTTTTCTAGTCATCTTACCAACAGCAGGTTCGCAGGGCAGCTGGAGCCTATCCCAGCAAGCAGTCAGTGCAAGGCAGGTTAAATACTGTGAAAGGATTCCAGGCCATTGCAAGTAAACACGCACACTTGGGCCACTTTAGCAACACTCAGTCTCCTAAATGTAATCAGATTAGAACAGTAGAACAATCTAGACGACTACAGGCCATACAGACCAACAAAGCTCGCCAGTACTATTCACCACAAAAAAACATCAAGTCTAGATTTGAAAGTCCCTAAAATCTTGCTGTCTACCACACTACTTGGTATCTATGGTTCTCTATGTAAAAAAAAAAAAAGTAATGTTTGTACAAAGTTTACCCTTAACAAGTTTCTGTGTCCCCGCGTTCTTGATGAACTAATTTTAAAATAACAGTCTCAATCCACTGTACTAATTCCCTTCATAATTTTAAACACTTCAATCATGTCACCTCTTAATCTTCTTTTGCTTAAACTGTAAAGGCTCAGCTCTTTTAATCTTTCCTTATAATTCAACCCCTGTAGCCCTGGAATCAGCCTAGTCGCTCTTCTCTGGACCTTTTCTAGTGCTGCTATGTCCTTTTTGTAGCCTGGAGACCAAAATTGCACACAGTACTCAAGATGAGGCCTCACCAGTGCATGATAAAGGTTCAGCATAACCTCCTTGGACTTGTACTCCACAGATTGTGCTATATAACCTAACATTTTATTTGCTTCTGGAATTTGACAGTGTAGAGTCCACTATGACTCCAAAATCCTTGATTTGCAGATATTGTGTATTCAAACCTAACATTTTTTCTGCCTATGTGCAATACTTTACATTTACTGACATTAAATTTCCTTTGTCACAAATCTACCCAAGTCCTTCTGTAATGATTTAACAGATTCCAAAATTAGAAGTTTAGTAAGTTCAGTACAGAGTTGTAGGGCCGAGATGCCATTCCCGCCTCACAGTGCCAGGTTCTGCATTGAGCTTGCATGTTCTACCTGTTTGCCACCGTAAACATCTCATGTACAAATCTTGGATCCTGCGTGCTGTACGGTATGCCATCATTTTAAATAGCGTGGTGGAGATGGTATCACACACACACACACACACTCTGACCTTTGGCTCCGTCCATGTAAGTGGTGGAGATGCCATCGGCAGCAACAACAGGGAATCACCTAAAAAAACAATACAGTACAAGTCAAAATGGTAAAGATCATGGAGAAAATCTGTTAACAAAATGGTTGCTTAATGATATCACTTAAATAATGAGAAACATTTGATGAAAATATAAACATAAATAATTTCAAACAAATTAGAATAGTTTAATATGAAAATCTTTGGGCGTCTTTGTAGCCTGGGGAGCACTTACTCAAATCAGTCAGTGAATAGATACGGAAGTGAGCTGTTTGGCCAAACCGTACTTAATTACACCTGTTTTTAACGAAATAAAATCACCGGCAAACAAAACAGATAACAATGGAGTTGCTTTTGTTGTTCCATTTGTCTTGGTATATATATTGTTTAGGAATAGAAACATGTGTTTGTGTGGGACTGAGAGGTACTATAGAAAAACCTGACACTCTTTGCAGTGGACTTGAAATAAATTTCTCAATGCCAAGGAAATACATTTTGTGAATTACTTTTAAAGTATTGTATTTATTAACTAGATGCGTATAAATATATCTTGACACAGACTATTGTCCTACAGAGTGTAGGGTGGGACCGAGTTACTTTTTTTAGGGGAGGCTGCCAAGAAGTTTAACCCTTAAAAACCATGGAAGGTTCATGGCTGTGTTGGTCGTGGTGAAGCCAGGGTGCACCAGAGAATGTTTCCAAATACCTGAATATGTTGTCTTAAACAACTGGCTTCTTTCTCTAATTTTAATTCACCCAGAGCTGTCTACTTCACAAAATAATGGAGTCCATGCGACTCCACTCAGCACTTGGACTCTTCTGCTTTTCTAGTCTTGTTTACCTATTTTTTGAAGAAATTTAAGATGTGATTGCCACCTTAATTGGGTGTTGCATTTTAATGAGTTGACATCGCCAGTGCCACTGCTAATGGCATGGTGCAGCACTGCAGACAGGAAAAGTGGGGTGGATGATAGGTGCATTCTGGATTTTTATTTTTTTTATATACAATACTAGTGAAAAGTTTGGAATCGCCTAGAGATGTTCATGTTTTTGGTTGATACCTTTTTTTTATCTACTTACCATTCAACCTATTTAAAAAGATTACCAAGACATTGCAAGTCAAGTCAGAGATAAAGAATTTAGGGGCAACTATTGACTCTAACCTGAATTTTAAATCACATATTAATCAGATTACTAGCACAGCATTTTTTCACTTAAGAAATACAGCAAAAGTTAAACCTCTTATAACATTTCAAGATGCTGAGAAATTAGTTTTTGTTTTCAGTCGACTAGATTACTGAAACATACTCCTCTCAGAACTACCCAAAAAAGACATCAATCGATTACAACTAGTGCAGAATGCAGCTGCTAGAATCCTAACTAGGAAAAGAAAATCTGAGCACATCACCCCAGTTTTGATATCACTACATTGGTTACCTGTGTCATTTAGAATTGACTTTAAAATACTGCTTATAGTTTACAAAGCTTTAAATAATCTCACTCCATCTTATATTTCAGTATGTCTTTCACCTTACACTCCAAATCGTAACCTTACATCTTCAAATGAGTGTCTGCTTATAATTCCAAGAGCTAAACTTAAAAGAATTGGTGAGGCGGCCTTCTGCTGCTATGCACCTAAAATCTGGAACAGCCTGCCAATAGGAATTCGCCAGGCTAATACAGTGGAGCACTTTAAAACACTGCTGAAAACACATTACTTTAACATGACTTTGTCATAGCTTTGTTTTAGTTTTAACCAGTAAACCCCCAATTCTCTAAAGAATCGCAAATCCAAGAATGGCAATCACTTTCTGTTCCCTCCGATCCTCGGAGGGACGAAAAATGATGATGGGTGGGAGCGTTCTGGGAAAGTTTTAATTTAATTAAATGAATATATTTGTGCTAAAATTAACCAATGTATTAAAACTAAAATTGAAATTTAATTGTTATATCATTTAAGTCCAAAATGTCTTTGAGTTGCTGCACTTATATGTAAAACAAATATCGGAGTACAAAGGTTTAAATGAAGTAAATTGGAAACAAAAAATTCATAAAATGGTAAATTTAAAATAGTTAACCAAAAATTTCCTTATAAACAACATTTTTGGTAAAGATGGTTTCCTGTCCTTGAATCAGCTCTCCCTGGTATGGAGTAGTTAAAACATTCACTTTAACGTCACACGAACGGCGGACTCTTGAAAAGGCAACATAAAATTGTCCATGTCCAAATACAGGCTCAGATAGGTAAATCCTTACTTTGTCCATGGTTTGTCTTTGGGATTTGTTGATCGTCATGGCAAATGCAGCCTTAATGGGAAATTGGCGTCGTTTAAGTTTAAAAGGTAATTTTGTCCCTGTTTTAAGGTTAAGATTGTGTTGTGGCAATCCGGCCGGACTAATAGTGTTTAAATATTCTAATGGGAAATTAGTTTCGTGTTCAGAATCAACACTGACAGTACTTAGAAAGACGAAGCTTTCTACGGGAAGCACTCAAATCACTTGGTTATTTATCTGGTCAACGTGAATAGGTTGTATATGCGGTGGTGTGCGCGTTCGGGCGGCAGTTGTATTGTGACCTGAAATTTAGTTTACAGGTTGTGTTGTTTGGGCGCCACCTACTGACTCTGGGATGCCGCTGGGTTTGACTCTGGGACGCTGAGGCGCTGTGCGCGTGCGCTTTCGGTGCTGCTGGCCTCTGGCATCCGTGCATATATACAACCTTCATTTAGTAATATAGATCCTGATATCTATTTAATTATCATTATCATTCATGGCGGCTCCGAAATCCGTACTAACCCCTACTCTCTCTTCTGTTCTTTTTCCGGTTTTCTGTGGTAGCGATTTGCGCCACCACCACCTGATCAAAGCACCGTGATATCCCTACATTGATGGATTAAAGGCCAGAAGTCCACATAACCATCATCATCAAGTTCTTCCATGTGAACCTTGAAAACAATGAGGACATTTGAGGTCATTTATTTTAGGTAGAATGCCTAGAGGGAGCTGGGCGGACTCGTGGCCTCGGAACCCCCACAGATTTTTTTTTTCTCCAGCCCCTGGAGTTTTTATTTATTTATTTTTTTCTGTCCTCCCTGGCCAACGGACTTTACTTTATTCTTTGTTAATTAGTTTTGCCTAATTTTATTTTTGTATTTTTTCTTTTTACTTTCTTCATCTTGTAAAGCACTTTGATCTACACAACTTGTATGAAAACATGCTATATAAATGTTGTTGTTGTAGTCTCTAATGGACATTAATGCACGAAATATCTGATTTTTCATTTATTCCTTCATCTCCTAATGATCAAATCTCTTAGCTTATACGTAATTAGTTATGCATAAATGCTCATTGGTTATTTTCCATTCAGAAATGGATAACATTAACTGGTTCCTCAAACACATGTCTGTCTATTTCATGAGAGAGATTACTATGAAACTGAAGACTTCATACAAAGGTATCTATTTCTGTCTTGAAAGAAGAGGACAGACTGGATCTCACCAGGACAGAAAAGGAGAAGGAATGTCCAGGTGGATATGAGGATAAGGACATCAAGGTCTGTAGTGTGAGAAATAAATGCCTTACAGGTTCCCAGGTGATTTATTCCTTAAATACACAGCAAATCCATAGTGTTGTCTGCAACAGAGAAAAGAAAATTCTGGGAAACTGGCCTTAGCAGCAACGTTTCATAGAAAAAAGCATTATCTGAAACTGGCTAATAAAAAGAAAAGGTTAAAATGGGCAAAAGAACACAAACGTCGGATGGAAGATGACTGGAAAAGCGTATTATGGACAGCATCTCCACATCATTGTTTCTCTGTTGCGGATGAGACTGAGATTTGATGTGTATTTAAGGAAGAAGCCAAATGAGCTGGCACTTTCCCCAGTGGATTCTTGCTGTTAACATTGATCATTTAGGTTGCTTGCTGTCCTTACATGGACAACACACTTACTTTTGAAGACTCACTGGAATATATATGTCACCTTGACATGCTTGCTGTTTTTTACCCCCTGCAACTGGCATTGAAGCTGTTCATTTAAATCATGGAATGCCAGCTAGATACTGGTGGTAGCTTATTAATAATGCTATCCCCTGGCTGATACAACTTGTCAGAACAGTTACAATATAAATATTTTTTGCTGTCTCGTATAGATTGTTTTAGATCAAATAAATACAAATTTGATTGTATTGGTGAAGCAGCCAAGTATATATACTTTCACTGTTACTTTTCTGAAAACAAACAAAAAAAAGTTGCTTAGTTTCTATCTTATTTGACCAACTCCCTTACCGCCACGTATTCTTTCAGCATAGCTGCTCGCAAGTCTTGCTATTTATCATGTTTACATTTCTATTTACTGTAATCTGCACAGCCCTATAAACCTAACCTATAAAGAGATGTATATAAATGGGTTTAATAGCAGTTTAACCGAGGCGAACTTGCTCATGGCAGCGGTTTCTTGTCCTAACCAATGGAATTGAAGTCTGCGGGCCATCCTGTAGTCTCCAGTGGTATCTGCGGTCACCAAATGAAGCTCGTCACTCTTACTTTATAAACTGAATGATTATTTTTTTTTTAGCATTGCGAATATAGCGTTACATAGTGTTACATAAATGCCTTGCATATTCCTTCACGCGTAATTTATTAATTAGCTAATTTATTGCTGTATAGCATACATCGACTCTTCAGGATAGTATCTTGTACGACGCAGTGCTCTTTTAAAAAATAAAGCGCTTTTTTAACCATCAGCCTCCATGTTGATAATAGATAGTTCGATTCCTTAAAGCGTTTAGATATTTACCGCGCTGTTACACCCATTAACGCCCATCCTCGTAACCATGGTAACTGTGGACAGTCGAAGGGCTGGTCGATTGTTTGCAGGTGCAGTGTGCAAACTGTAACTAATGATGTGGAGAACCGACTGTAAACTGATGAAGACTACAATATCCAAGAAGCACCGCTCTAAATAGCCGCGTCCTTCTTGGCATGTTGATTGGATAACACACGTTGTCAGCTTGCCGGCGACTCTCTTTGATTGGTCTAGTTGCTGCAGTCGTACCGCGGAGCCCTTTGTCAGAATGCTTAGAGGAGATTCCGTTCTCTCGATCAAGTGCGGCAACCACAGCTCTGCTTTCTAGTGCCAGCTGTCACCAGCTTGCACAAAAAGGATTGTTTTCACATTGAGGGAGGAGGTGCGAAAAAGAAACACAATTAAAAGGTAAACACTCTTTTGGATATAACAGGTTAGTAATATTTTAAACTGGACGGGAATTTGGTGGCATAACGGGATGCTCACGGTGCATTTAAGGATGTGGAATTGGAACGAAAGCTTATTACCTGTTGGAAACTGAACGGGAGTGTGGTTTCAATGGCAGCAGCAAATGCAGTAGATGTAAAGGAGTTTAAGATTTCCTTCTAAAATAAATATACCGTAAATTCCCACACCCATCATAAAATGAAAAGCAAACGCGACGGGCGCTGCTTAATGTTTGCTGTATATTTGCCCGAATTCTACTGCCTATAGGAGGTATAGAGTTGTTTTTAATAATGTGTGTTCAAATTGTGTAATCTAACGCATGGATGGGCAGAGTTGTACATTTAGGGTTGGTAGCACTTCGTAGAGGGCTTTAAATACACACAACACACCCACACACGCACTCTTGTGCCAAAGTTAATTAAAACAGTATTAGGATGTTTTTATATGTAATAAAGAGAGAAAATACGGTAAGAGAGAGCAAATAAAAGGCACACAATGCCAGTAACCCAGAGGTCTCCGGTGCCTTTCTGTGTGTCCTGACAGGTGCAGATGCCTATCAGTTTCTCGAGCGGGGGATAAGATTACATTGTGTCTGTGCAACAATACGGCGCCACCAGTTTCATTGTTGTTAATCCGTTAGTGGTCGCAAGACAGAGGACAGGAGTGCATAGACATCTGCTGCTTTTATACTGGTTAAGGGTGAATCCCAGCCCACCTTCAGACACTTAGTTATTATAGTCGTATATAAATACATGTTAAGAAGTTTAATTTTTATCTGAGACAATGAGTGTGTGCCAACATTTTTAAAACATTCTGCACGTAATTCTTAACATTATAGTAATTTAGATATATTATACTTTGAATGGATAATTTATTTTTTGTTATTCGCTTTAGTATTTAAACATTCTAGTCTGTCTTTGTTTTATAAATATGTTTGGCTATATATCTAAGTTAAATGGGCATCGTGGTGGTGTATCTTTTCAATGACACGTAACATAAATGTATTATATAAGCACACTTATGAACAAGGATACTTGCTTCTATGCGCGTTTGTGAATGTAGGGATTTGTGGATGCTACTCCTTTATCAATACTGAAGGGCAAAGAAACAACATTATACTTTTTTTCTAGTATAAATAATGTACGGTACATCTTAAAATTCAGTAATTTAGATTCGCCTGCATGTCTAAAGATTTCTGGGCGTGCTCTGACAACTGGATTCTATCTATCTATCTATCTATCTATCTATCTATCTATCTATCTATCTATCTATCTATCTATCTATCTATCTATCTATCTATCTATCTATCTATCTATCTATCTATCTATCTATCTGTAGTCTGTTAATTTATCCATCTCTGTCTGTATGGGCATATAACCGACAATAAAATGCTTCATTGTTTAATTATTCGCGAAGAAACGATTTTTAAAATTGCAAGGCCCGAATGTGCTCCAGAATGTTACGTCAGTCTTGATCTATGATCTGAAAGTTTTTTTTTTTTATATAACGTTTAGTGTGTGTGTGTGTGTGTGTGTGTGTGTGTGTGTGTCTGTCTGTCTGTCTGTATATATGCATCTATATGTATGTATGTGTATATACAATATAAACTTTACTGAACTGCAGAGGCCCTTCTTGAATTTCAGTAGTTATTTGCAACTGATCAACTCATGACCATTGTTTATATTTCTTAAATCCTGAAATTTTCATTTATGAATACTTTTTCTTCCATTGGCTTTGTCGCCCCATATAGCCAGTGGTTTGCCTAATGATTAATGCATAGCAGTGGCCTGTGGAGGAAGCACTGTGCTTCTAGTCTCTTTCTTTCTCTCACACACAAACAAAGGGCCAGTTCCTTGTTGAGTGACCGATTTTCACAAATTACAATTTGCCTTTGGTTTGATCACCATATGTGTTTGTATTTTGCTAGGGGATTAACATGATGAAATAGAATGGATCTTTTAAAGAGTGCGGTTTATGAGTATTTGGCACTCTAATTTGTAAGTGCAAGAGCGTTTCTGAGTGCACAGTCGCGATGAAGTGAAAAGGGAAAATGGTTTTCTTCAGAATGACTCTTTGACGATGGTAATGGTCAGCCAGAATGGACAAGCCAAGGTTCAAGCACACATTTCGTCTTAACATAATTCGTTTAACTCATGCATCAGCGTCACAGTTTTGCATTTAGCTGTCATTTAGAAGATTTTGTTTTTAATCAGGTATTGCTTAGAAAGGGGAAAGGGAAAATAATCATTTAAAAAAAGCGCCAGGTCGCGCCCATGGCCGCTTATTATGGCAGCTCATCGGCTGCGAGGCTGAGCCTTGGGTCAGGATGCTCTCCATGTGTTTTCTGCCGGCTGCTGCCCGTCACGCCCTGTCTGTAGGTCTAAACCAATTGAGTTCGTCATTCAGCTGCAGTCTGGGTAGCTAGAGCACGGTGTCTCTTTAAAACAAGACGATTTAGGCCGCGTCTACTTGTGTTGGAACGATTTTTTAAAATAATTTGTCTGTTGATCGAAAGCTCATAACAGTAAAATCTGAAAGCATTACTTTTTACGTCACCCATGACAGTTGTTAATTTTCATGATTACTCTATGTGGCAGTTAATGTCGACTACAGTACTCTGCTTTTTTTTTAACACCATTGAACACATTCGAAACGTGGCACGTTTATGCTACTGCTAAGGGAAACATTAACAAAAATGTGTTATTTAGACACTCAAGGAACACATTCTATATTTAGCTGTCTGTATTATTTGAATACATTTTTATTCACAAATCAGAAGGTTATGTTAAATTTATCGGTAGGCAATCTCTCGAGTCTTTTTATCTTACTGGAATTTATGTAGAATGACAGCACTGAACACTGACCAGGGTTCTGTTCCCTGCCCTTATAGATGGATAGATTTTGATTCTGTGAATATTCCTGAATATTACAGTGAGAGAAACAAAACCTGTCTCTCTAGGAATACATTAATTGAACCTACTTAATCCATGTTTGGGCACATGTCATTAATATTATTTTATAACAACGAAGATGCAGTTTG
The DNA here is from genome assembly GCF_016835505.1 of Polypterus senegalus. Lineage (NCBI taxonomy): Eukaryota > Metazoa > Chordata > Cladistia > Polypteriformes > Polypteridae > Polypterus > Polypterus senegalus. Next base: position 188,249,437 of record NC_053156.1, on the reverse strand, counting down.
TATAGACCTCATGGTTTATTTGAATGCCCACTGGCTGCTTTTCTTTCCAGACGGTGTTCTAATAAATGCGTAGTTCTTGCTTTTAAACTAATTTGTCTTAGTTTCGATTTTAATTTTTTCCTTGATATTTATCATTTGTGTGTTTTTAAGAGGACTTTGCCTACAGTTGGCACATTGGTTTGAGCTGATGGCATAAAACGCTTTCTCAAATGTTGCTGTAAGATTTTATCTGTGTGAATACAGTACATGGCGCTTTATTTAAAATGAGACTTCAGTCTTATCTTAGAAAGAAGGAAAGAAAGCACTCAATTTTAAACTCAGTGTAAAGATATGCTATAATTCTAGCACTATCGCAAATCTAACATGATGCAAATGTTAGAAATTGTTGAGACTATGAGCTGTGTTTTAGAAATTGCTTAAAATGTTTAAGATTAATACTTAATATTTTCAATGTTTTTTTTTTTTTTACTGTGGGGCATATACTCAAAAATCAGCATCAAGCATTAGCAATACAGAAAACAAATAAACAAATGAATACTGTGTACAAGATACTCTTTCATACCTTGTACAGAAGTTAATTTTCTCAAACATGAAGGCAATGTTTTTCTGATGGGCCACGTCGAAGCATTACTAATATTGGTAAGAACTGACAGAATGCAGAATGAAAGTTGTCTGATTGAGCTGACACAGCTAAACTCATGGGAGTAATTGACAAGGACTACTAAGATCCAGTGTCCACTGAGGATGAGGAATGGTCACTAGCCTTGAGATCCTAACAGATTAAAGAATCTGGAAGGATTGGCTTTTGATGGGCATGGGCTCCTTGAAACTTGGTGAAAACACAAGGAGTAAAGGTACAGCAGTAACTACTCTTTGGCAGAGCTTCCCAGTTTCACTTCTTACATACCACACTGGCTACAGGTGTTTATACCAATACATTTCTAGTTCTTGAACATTTTATACCTTTATTTCATGTCATAGTTTTAATTTTTTAGTGCTGTTTTGGTGAAGTAAAGTGTATTCTGCCTTAGCTGTTGAACAGCAGAGCAACTGTTTGTCTTTGCACAAAGAGGAAAGGGATCATGGGGGTGCTGTGTGCTATTTGTGGAAGGTATCAAAGTTGAGGTACTGTGGCTTCTGCTATGTGCCATCACTCCTTTTTCTCTGTATATGTTTGTTGAGTTTTTTTCTCAAATCCTATCAATTTAAGAGTACAGTAGAATAATTGTGCTAAGCATGAATTTCCTGTCTTCGCTCATCCATAATATTCATAGACAGGATATCTAGGCTCAGCCAAGACTTGGGGAGTAGTCATTTGCATCTTTGCTATTTAATCTTTTCAGGTCAATTTAGTTTGTTCTTATTAACTGCAGTCCACACTTAAGAGTTCAGGGCATTCCACAATAATGACAAATGTAGTATTAAAAAAGAAGGGCAACATAAACAACATTAAATAATGCTGAAATATACACAGAGAAACATCAGGCAATATATTCAGAAAATATTGCATAAAGATTGCATGATTCAAAGAAACAGCAGTAGCTATAGTAAGAGTATGGTATACTAATATACAGTCTCTTAGTTTAAATACTGAGACCCATGGAATCTCTCTAAGTAAGTAGATCATTCTTCTGCCTCAACTGACTGATCTATGGCACAATGGAGCTAACTGCAGTCAAGAGTGACATGGTTGGGATAAAAATCAGAGAAAGATCTACTTTATCTGAAGCTTTTCTCACATCCGACTGAGCCTTTTGTAAGCTGATCTACATTAATCTCAAAGCTTAGGGTTGAGGTTCTCAAAAAAAAAAAATCCATAAATGCTTTTATTATTTAGATGCCTCATAGTTCTGGTTATAAGCTGTGCATTTTATTGTGTCTGTTTTATAGCCTACTTACTGCTTCAGGGTAGCTGGAATTAACATGAAAAGGCACAGCTATGCACACACTCACTTTAACTAGTTACCCTAAACCACATGTCTGTGAGTACCCTGAGGTAAACCCACACAGACAAAGGGAGAACGGAGAACTCCACTTAGGTATTTCCTTGGCCTGGATTCAATTCCAGGTCTGAGGTAGCAGTAGTAACCAGAATGCCAATGTGTCATCAGGAGGAAATTGAATATAATTTCATAATGTGAGTGGAACGGCTTTTTCGTAGGATCTGACTTAAAAGACTTCCTTAAATGTTGTCCTTTTCCACAGGTAAATTTAATATTAAAGTCACCCATCAAGATTAGTTTATCAAAAATTGAAAGTAATACAGATGAAATGTTACCAGACTTGACTAATAATAATTATGGCCAGGAAAGTCTATGAGTTAAATTAATCTTGACTTGATTTTAATGTCTAAAGACCTCAAAAGATGTAATATAACTGAACATTTCAGAGGTGCTTACATTTAATTAAAAATCACCCAAAATATGCATCCTCCCACATGGGAAAAGGCAAGATGATTATCCAAAGCTTCAGCTAAGGAGAGCCAGGTTTCAGTATGACAACAACGTCCAGATCTTGTACTTAAAATAGTGTCACCCAGACATACTTTATTTTGATATGAGCATTTGTTTAACAGAAACAACTTTTAAGTTATGTATATTTACCAGTTATTTATGTACACACTTCTGTTGGGAGATTTTAATTAACTCCTGCCTTGTGGCCAGTGTTGTCTGAATGGGCTGCAGCCCTCTTTGACCTGAATTGGTGTGAAAGAATGAATTAATGATTTTAGAAGACAGGTAATTAGTAGTGTATTGAAGTGATTGATTGGGCAATTATACTAAATGCCTATTAGTTGCCTTTAATTACACATTGGTGATGCATATTTTTCATTCACGTAACATCTTTTTCTCAGGCTTCTGGCATTTGTCAGGTCATCAGTTAAGTTAGAGAGCCAAAATGCAATGGAGAAGGGAATTTAACATCAATTTGGCGCCCCCTGGATGCTGCGCCCGGGGACAGATGTCCCCCCTAAAGCTACACCACTGATTTTTGTTTGTTTGGGTTTTTTTTGTATTACCATGTTTAAGTGACTCATAAGGGTAGAGGGGTTTTGTATAATAATTTGGTTTAAAAATGGATGGATTATAGCAGGTTCAATAATGGATGGATGGATTTATGCCTATGCAGTGTGGGACAAACAATTGTGCTTTCAATTACAGGTCTGTTTGAATCTCCTGGGTCAGAAGTCAAGCTTTGTGTAGATGTGCAGAATGCAGGATTTCTTTTAATTTGGTGTCTCACTTTTGTACGTGTCTGTTGCTTATAGTCAGAGAGAGACAAATGTTTAGCTGCTTTTTTAGAAATGCACTCAAAAAATGAAAGATGGAAAAATAATCTTTTGAGCTGCACCAGACAACTGAATGAATGTTTCCAAAGCAGAATGTTGAAAAATTTGGAAAGATTTCGGTTAAGTCATTTCACAGGAATCTACTCACAATTTGAATATTCTTCATATTTTAACATTGCTGTGATTCGACAACTTCATAAATCTAGTTTCTGTCATGGTTGGTGCAGGTTGGAAGGTGAGTTTATTGAAGAACAACTAAGAAGACTGAATTGAGCAATGAAAAATGAATATCTACATAGTAGGAGAAATTAGAGTATAAAAAATAATTGCCTGAGGTTGCTAAATATTACTAGATGCTAGCATAATTGAACATGTTTTTAAATTGTAGATCACTGTGATACACAGTACTGGACAGCTCATTGACATGAAAAAAGAGTTCAAAGGAAATGTGTTTATAACTGTATTGGGACAGAGGGAATGTATAAAGACAGCCTGAGTTAAATAATTGGCATGTCAAAGACATGTGTCTATGAAACAAAGCAATGTAGAGCTAAAGGCCAATAACATGCCTTGTTTATGCAGCCAGTTCACAAAGAAAAAAGTAATATTTACTCTAAAAGCAGCTATAAAAGCAGTGTATTGTACTAGAGAAGTGCACAATCAGCTTGGTGTCATGTTAGTATAGTACAAATTGCTGAGGTGCAAATCCTCTGTTAAATTGATATACAAATATATACGCTCCATCAGTCAATGGACTGCATTTTTCAAAATCTTGCAGAACAACTTCCCTTCTCTTTGTCTATGTTCCAGTGGACTTACGGAGACTTACAAATACACAAGAGTGACAGTGCTTCAAGTCCAGTCCTGCATGACTACATGAACTGTAATGAGTCAAAAGACTGAAATATCAACATATACTTGTTGAAAAAGTCTAAGGCCAACACAGATACCACATGCAATGGAGGGGGCAAACAAGCAGCCAGAAATTTTCCTTTTGACTCAAAGAACTTTTGTAAAAAAAAGTCTATTTATGCTTTTTTCTTGGTTGGGGTGGAAAGCAAAGTGTATTCAATGTATTGAAAGTGATGAATCGGGTCAGTTGTTAGAATATCTGTGTTAATAAACAGGCCTAATTTATGCCATTCTCAGACAGGTAGGACTACATTGTTCCAGAGGACAGTAGTCAGTATGTACATGAGTGGTCAAAATCTCTCCATGAAAAAGTTTTAAAATTTTTAAATGAAGTCACAAAAAATGTGTTTCTCTACCACAAATACAGAAATGAGTCAACTGTCTAACTTTGGGAAAGTGCATTCTACAGGAAAAACCTCATCTAAGCAGTTTATAATATTAGAGGTTGTTTCTACTTTAAGCATGCTTTGCTAACTGAAGAACTGGCATGCTTGCAGTCATTAAGGAAATCATACTTTTAGAGGAATGTTTCAGAAAATAACTGGCACCCATTCATAAACTGAAAGTGAAGCACATGTTGGTTATGCATCAAGATAATAACCTAAATAAAGAGGTAGAGGGAAAAAGAATTTTATAGGTTTGGAATAGTGTTTTTAAAGTATAGTCCTAAACACCCTTGTGATGCTCTGCATTAACCAAAGGTGACTTGAGCAGTTTATGCCCAAACACCTGTAAAAGTTACTGAACTGAAGCGGGTCTGTATGGAGGAGCAAGTTATAATTCTCCCAACAATGTGGGAACCTAATCAAGTATAGAAAACTAGCCAACCCGCAGCGTACCATACGCCGCATAATCAGGCCGGTTTTTTAATGATTTTTAAGCACAGGGAGAAAATTAACATTTGAAAAATCGGTAATGTAATAAATCAGCAAGAAAAGCAACATTGTAACAATGCACGGAACGAACCAACACACAATCGTCCGTGACTGAAAACTGTCGGACCGCCATTGCTCATGTGCCCACCTCCAACTCGTCACTTGAGTCGTTGTCGTCTTTGCACAGTCCAGATGCACCTGTGACTCACGTAGACTTTCCGTGTTCCTGCAGGAGCATCTAAGAAGGTGCATGTTTGTTGTAGATGCAAATTGCTGTATGTAGCGTGTAAAACAATTTGCTATGGTGCAAGTGGTCGTGCGTCGTAACCGAAAACTCGGTTTTTAAAGACTGCTTACTTCATTGTGTTTTAACCTCAGTTTTAAAGGATTGTTTTAAGGATCCCATGGGATACCCCTCGCAAACCGTTTTACACGCTGCATATGGCGATTCACCTCCGTGAGAAACATGCCTCTATGAACAGTCAACGTGGCTCGGAGGTACATGTGGTCTCTACGACAGACGAATATGAATGATGGCATTTTTTTCAGTGTCGTCGCGTCCAAGTTGGTGGGCATGGCTCTGCGAGTTGTCGTCGTATCCAATGGTCTTGGAGTTGGTGGGCGTGGCTCCTTCCTGCGTGCGCCATAGGTGTCTTACTTGTCGGCGACTTAGTGAATCCACGCCCCTTCCGGCGTGCTTTCCATGGGTGTCTTGCCATAGTGAATTATATATATAGATGTTCTGTTGCAGTTATTAATGCTAAATGTGATATAAGCAGTTACCACACGGGGAATTGGCCATTGTGATTCTGGACTTGGTTTTTGGTATTTTTTGAGTTGTCTTTTTTTAGGCCAACTTTCAGTATTTTGCTCTTTTGATTAAAACCCTTTGTTAATAAAACTGCATTATTATCTAATTCTAAAGAAACACTACTTTGTTTCTTTGGGCCAGATGTTTTCACAGATCCCCTCTCCATTTTTGATTTTTTAAGCTTGGTCTTTTCTGTGTACAGGCTGCAAGCCAGTTTAAGAGTTTGGAATTGTATGGTGCAGTCCTTGAAATTAAATCTATTTTTGAGTTCATTGTGAGTCCTGGAATTGAAACAACTATTTGAAGAGTTTTCTGGTATGTCACCTTGGATAATGGTGTCCTCCAAATTTATAATCAATAAAGGTTAAGGAACTGGACTATAACTTTAGTTCCCCTACTGTGTCAGGTATAAGTGTGAATAAGATGATTTACATTTAAAGTTCTGCTCTTTGGTATGAAACACAATGTATAATGCACAACTAGTTTGGTGGACGTTAGATGGCAAAGATGTTTAGTAGATAATTTTCAGGTGCAATGCATTTGCTCCTTGGTACTTAACAATTTTAATCTGTGATGTTCTGTGGCTGCACTTTAAGGATGATAAAATGTCACATGTTTAAAGGAGACGATTACACATTAGATTGTCCTTGCCATATTTTACTTTTCCAATAGCTTCTTCTGTCAGCCAATTCCGCAATTATTTTAAGTGCTTTCACAAATTAATTCTGGTGAAGCCCTAATACTGCAGTGAAGCACTGTTTCGCTCATGATCCCTTGCATTAGACCGAGACATTAATTTTTCTCGGTATTCCTGATGCATTAAGGCTTTGAAAGTAAGGACCTTTGTAATGATGCTTGGTATTTTTCTATTATTCACAACTTTGTTATGTTAGGTTTTATTATTGTATGATTTTATTTTTAAAATGAGAACAATTTTTAAAAAGATATAATTTTCTATTGATTTCAACAAAGGTCAATGGCATTTTATCAAAGAAGATATTAAGTTTAATTTTATTAGATTTTTTTTTAAATATATGCAGTTCCTAAATTTAGGATTTTTGATATCACTTATGACCAGCAATAAGATCATTCTTTCTGACTATTAAATACAGAATATGATCCAGTCCTCTTTGATTTTTTTTATTTTCCTTTAAATTAACTTTTCGGTAAGGTTAGGTTTATGTGGCCGTCAGAGCTATGAGGTTGATCCCATTAGTGAAAATCTTGCTTAGGTTGTCTACAAAGAAAAAATAATTTCTTTTTAAGTAGTCAGTCAATCAGGGGAATACAGCTTTATTTATACATAAATGTAATACTGATAATACACAATTTAATTTTGAATACCTTCTTTTTCTGCTCTGGGTTGCAAAGAAAGGCAGAGCCAATCCCTGTATTAGCCATTGCAGTGCGTAGTTGTGTTCACAATTGGATGCCATCAAATTAACATTCTTTTTCAAACTGCTGTAGAGAATTCAGAAAAAAATAAGGGGCAGACTGTTCAAGGAGGCTATCCTGAACAGGAATTAAAGTGTACTTACAGACTATTTTTTTAACATGTTTATCTTCTAGTCATGCTGCGTTTGTGATTATTGGTACTTATTATTAGTTACCAGGTCTGACAAATGAAACTCATAAAAAAATGTTTAATTGGGAATAGTTATTTTTATTTGCATTCATGAACACACACACACACAAAAAGAGAAGGTTTCCATCATGTCACATTTAAGTACAAAATTGAAAGGAAATTTAATTTCCTCTGAGGGGATAAATAAAGTATATCTAATTTAAATTTAACAAATTACACAATTCATTAATTTAAACAATATTGTTCTAAATCCATGTACCAGGAAAATATTTAGTCATTCTAATATTTTAAACATATAATGTAAAAAAAATATATTCATTGACTTACCTTATACTTTCTGTAGTTTTTGTCACTTCTTAGTTTTGTTGATCTTAAACTTTGGTGGCCCATCATTTGTACATTTTTTTTTGGTGCATCCTGATTATGTATTCTGCAGTAGTCCACCATAATACTGATATCTCTGTGTCTCTGGTAACTTCTTTCCATTTCCGTGATATCCTGGTGGAATCTTTCACCCTGGTCTTCACTTGCTGCTCCAATATTTTCAGGAACAAAATCTAAATGCAAATCCAAACAGTGAATTTTGAGACTCATGTTGCTGCTTGATTTCTTAAACTCAACTAATCAATTTTTACAACTTCTTTATAATTTGGATTGTTGCCTAAACACTTATTTCTTTGAATGATAAACAAGTCCTTCTCTCTAAGTTTGTTCATCACAATTTCAAATTCTGCATCAGAAATCAGTGTTTTAGTGTCAGGTCTAGCAAAAATACACTCTTTCAGTTTAGACCTCAGTTTATTTTAGACAAACCCAGTAACATTCTGCCCAAATGCACAGTAATAGGCTGCATTGTTTAATAGGGCTGTGACCAACTGTTCCACGATACCAAACTTAATATGAAACAGTGGTAGCAGCATTTATCTGATTCACCAAGTTAGGTCTGTTCATGTTTTGCACCAAAGTGTAGTCTTTTTTCTTTTTTTTCTAGGTAGCCATTCCTTCTAAACCCAATGTCAGCTCTTGATTCTGCTGTCCCACTCACAGAAAAAACATGGGACTTTTGTATGCCCTGACTTGTAAACTAGTAAGATAAACAGAACTTTCTGGCCCACACATATGAACCATAGACATAAACATAGATTTTAATATTCGAAAATATTTAATTCAAACAAGTTCTGATTAAATAAAAAACTGCCATAAAACAAAAGAAAAATAAAGTGTGACAGCTAAAAATGTGTTCAATACCCAAACATATATAAAAATGATATGCAATAATCAATTTTGTAATATAATGTTTCTCACCAATACATGTTGCCCAATTCAGTATCTGAAGCCGATATGTAATGGAGAAGATGAATGTTTTAATGCTTCACAGTGTTTCATTTTGTAAATTTACCTAATTCCTATATTTTGTTTTCCTATGTAATATTGTGTCAATTTCATTCTTAGACCAATGTACCTTTACAACACAAAAGATATAATGGATACAAAGAGAATGGACATTTTTACAAAAGGCTTTTATCAAAGAACTGCTAAAAAATTCTGGAATACAGATTCAGGACTATGTGGGATAGAAATAAGTATATTGGTTGTTTTTATTTGTTTATTTATCTGTAAAATCTTTGATTTCCGTTTTTATTCTGTCTGAGGGCAGCAGACAGGCATTTATTTCTTAGATCAATAAGATGCTCTTTTAACTGAAATTGCTTTTTTTGCAGAATATATAATCTGCTTATTTTGAAGAGGATGTTGTGAGTATATTAGGGGTTCTTAGATTTTTCCTAGTGTGACCTTCCATTGAGAATGTGTAGGTACATTTATAAAGGTTTTCCCCCTTGGCAGTTTTCATCACTTCTTATTAATTAGTTGTTATGTTATATAATACTATTAAATATCAAAGAACTGAGTTCTTTTCTAGAAGTATCTGAATTCTTTCCTTGAAGTTTTTTTGTCATTTTGTGATTACATCATATAATGCACGTTAAAGGTAGAGAATCTGCTCAGCCATTGGAGCTATACAAACTATATATGCCCTAAATTCATTTAAGACATGTATATTTTAAGCATCATACTTTCAGTTTCACAGAAAGAGGTACATGCACAAATTGTGAGTGAGGAAGGTGACTTGGTGTCAACAAAACAAATCTGTTTCTGACTTTTAACATTTTTATCAGTATTTTGTTTACGTCACTGCAATGTCATTTTGCTTGCCATTTTAATAGACAGTAGCTGGCACCATTTTGGGTCTCATTGCCATGTGCATTTCTTGTTTCTTGTTGTAATTTGTCTTGTTGTAATTTGACATATTTAAGTAAAGACTTTTTAAGATGGCAATTTTAGAGATAGTGCTTAGTTGGTGAAAGGATTACTAATTATGGTTAGCGCCTTATGATATATATTTTTTAATCTGTGCTTTGGTTTTATTTTTAGTTATTGATACTGGCTTTGGTTAGTCTCTCTGTCTTGTGACCACAGCATTGTTTTTTCCATACTTGATCATTTCCTCCCTTAAGGTCCCTTTATTTTTATTTTATTTATTTAATTTTTGCTAAGGATAGAGCTGCCAGGAAAATGGAATAGAGGAAGGTCTAAGCGAAAGTTTATGGATGTGGTGAGAGAGGACATACAGGTGGTGGGTGTAACAGAACAAGATGCAGAGGACAGAAAGATATGGAAGAAGATGATCCGCTATGGCAACCCCTAACGGGAGCAGCCGAAAGAAGCAGCATGGCCTCTGGACATGCTGTAAAATTATTTCATATTGCTAAGCAATAAAAAAACTCACTCCTCTTCAGGCAGAAAGCATAAAATTGACTTCAAACTCCAAACAGACTCTCCCTCCTCTGATCTTTCCATTAACCAGAACAGAATTATACCTTGACCTACATATCCTCAAGTTCTGCTGCTGCACTTGCTACTGGATGCTCCTCTGTAGGCAAAGCGAAAGTTAAAACTTAGGAAAAGCTAAAGTTAAAGTAAGGAAAAAAGTCTTTACCTGTCTTTGTCTGAATGTCCTTTTTACAGAAAAAAGTCAATTTGTCACATTAAGACAGGGTTATCTTTGCATGTCGCTGTTGTTTAGCTGAATCTTAAAAAACAAGTCATTAACATTTAAGGCAAAGTAAGTTTGTTCCATCAGCAGCAGTACCTGGTTACCAATTAAGATAATGGCTGGAATGAAAACTTTCAGCCACTGAAGCTATAGGTTTGAAGGATAACCCTTCTGCATATGATATGTTTGTTCTCTGGCTTCACCACTGCTTCACCATTTACATGACATTGACTCTGTCCAAATGAAATTAAGGATGCTGTATTTACAACAGTCAGACAAAGATGTCCCCTAACAATGTTTATAATCTAAATAAAATTACTGAAAATCTTGGTAACTCAAATCGACAGTATGTATTTTGCCTGCTTGGATTCATGCCAAGCAGAGTATTGCTTGTTGTGCACATATTCAGTTACTCTGTTTGTGTTGCGGAAGATCTTGGTTTGGGTTAGAAGTCCCTTTTAATGATTTTATGTTAAATGCACATGGATTTTTTCTACACCAGCAAAAAAAGGTGTTTTGAAGCAAAGATTCTAAATGAACCCATTTGTTTCAATTATAGGTTTACTATCATTAGGAGCCTTACCCCAAAATCCAGAAGCAGGTATTTGGCCTGCATAGGCCAAACAAAAAAAGGTAAAAGGCTTTATATTTAAATAAGCAGAAAGAAAAATAGGAATCATCAAAATCACTTGGTTCATAATAACAAAAACAGTATTCAATGAAAATGTTACAAAAATAGAAGAAATATGACAAAACTGCACCAAGTAACTATAAACAAAGAGCAATATGTTGTATGAGTAAAATGTATAAAATGAATAAGAAAGAAAAGCAAAATGTTTGAATGAAGAATCCTATCATAAACAAATCAAAACAGAACAAAACCTTAATCCAAAAGTCAAATACTAGAAACCAAGAAGAAATAACTGGGCAAATAAATCCAAATGGAAAGATCAAAAGTCCAAAGGTTAGTGGCCAAGAAATACTGTTCCCTGCGTTTATAATGTTCCTTGTATCGCCCATCGACGACAGGTGCTTATAGTGTGTCTGTGATAGGCACAGATTTGCTTCCTCGGTGATCTGCTGCAGCGCTGTGACCCTGCAGTTGGCCTGGCAATGGACAAGCAATCTTCCACAGACACGGCAATCACACTTCAGGATGCAGTTTGGTATGTTGTCCTGGGGGTTGTGTGGGGGGAGGGGCGTTGGGGGGACCCAAAAGAGTTCAGAAACCTCACAACTTGCATCCAGGAATACCACCTTCTTTCAGGAGTCCTTCACACTTCACCGAGGTATGACTGCCACTGAAGCCTTTCTATTGGGAGTATTCTTTCTCCTTCACCTTGATTAAACTGGATGATAAAGAACTTGGTTATCAGCCCTTGGCAGTGTAATTGAGCAAGCATGCAGGTGGGAAAGCAGGTTTTAATAAACTTTCATCTTTAAGCATTATTTAATAGTGCCATAAAACAAAATAAAAATAAAGTGTGAACACCATACAGCCTGGTACTGCTAGATGTGTAGTTTTTCCATTTCTTGTACTGCTTGAAGTGTCAGCAGTAAGTCAGAGGAGTCTGGGCACAACTTTCCCTTTTTTTTTCTTTTCTTCTTGCTGATCACATGTTTTTTTGCTAATATAGGTATTATGTGGTCATTCTGTTTGAAAGACAACATTGCTCTTTTTTTAATTATTTTTTTTTTCTCATATAAGAGCTTTCAGAGATCATATGCTTCTGTCATTAGAGTCAGATTGCTATAGTGAGTGATGCTTGTGCAACTAAGAAACATTATAAGTTATAAGAAGCACCCTTGTGCCATCATAACTGGCACTTTGTGGAATATGTATTAGCTTATTTCTTACAAATAAACACTACCCTACAGTAGAATTCCTAAAATTCTAGACTAGATTCAGTGTCACAGAGCGTATTACACTTTAAACTAATTATTAAAACATTCAGGTAATTCTTAAGCAAACACCAAAGAATTAATAAACAAGTACATTTTCAGTAGCCAAGCTGCCCTAACAAGCTCTTTTGTCACAAAAAGGAGTAAAGTGTCTTTTCAAGGTCTACTTTTTATACATTACAAGTAAAGTCATTTTTCTTCCATAAAAGTTCTGCTTATTTACACAACACAGAGGACCTGAGCAAATAGATGGAATATAGTTATTTTAAGTTCTGTCTTAAGGAAATAATTGAACACAGGAGAGGGAAGGGACCAGGGCAAAACTATGCATATTAAAATAAATGTAGACATAGAATAGGAAAGGAAATGGGGTAAAAAAAATCTTAAATTTACATACAAATAAAACCAAAAATATATAAATGTATATATATATACATATATATACAGTATATATATATATATATATATATATATATATATATATATATATATAAATGCATGTATGTGTGTCATTTACTTTTTAAAGCTGATATTCTGTTTGTAAAATAGTACTACCATCAAGTCATTTAACCCACCATTATTATGATGTTGATATATTTATATATTATTTGCATTTATACATTTTGTAAATAAAATATACCCATTTACTAAAATGCTAAATCAAATTTATATTTATTTACCTAATATCTGTAGTAAAATGCTAGTTTTATTTGCCATCATTTATTAAAAATGTGGGGAGGAGACAGAACAAGGGACATTTACTGCTTCACTAGAGATGGCCCAGGAATTGATGTCACTTTTTCCAATCTATGCTGATTTGAGTTCCATGACCACAAGTATCTTTACTGAAGTATCCAAGAAAAAAAAGGGTACAAAGAGAGAAGACAGACTTGAAGCAGAATATAAGATTATAATGAAAATGATGAGAAGGTAACTGGGTGTGTTGTTTGTAACAAAGATGTGGCTGGAGATGTTTGTTGATACAGTATATTAAGCCCAGCGTTGGGTATATAACCTGTTATTTTTGCCTTCCAATAAAATTGAGTTTTATACCCCTGATCTACACTTTAAGGAGTTGTGTGCTATTATTAAAACGTAATGAATTTGTTGCAATATTTCTGTTTGAACTAAGATTCACTTGTTCTATAGTTCCTAATCTTTTTCCCAGGACATTGATATTGTTTAACTATTTTAATGTAAATCCTATTTATTAAAGTCAGTAATATGGGTCTTAGAGATTCCAGCAACTGTCTTTCAAAGGAATTCATTATATTCTATGCATTTATGTTGGGTATAACCAGGTTGCTTATTACAAGAATGGCTCTGAGTGTCCTTTTTGACAGCCTGTGGGGGCAAAAATGTTTCTAATACTATTACTTATGTGATTTAATTTTTCTTTACAATAGCATTTCATACAAACTGTACTAGAGACTTAGAAATAAACATATAGACACTTGGGTGAATTTCATGATTAGTAAAATTAAGAGGTGCTTGTGAATCTTGGAAGCAGAATCATAAAATGCAGAACTGGCCCATCAAAAATAATGAATGCACTCACATCTCCCACTGAAAATGTATACAAAACATACAAATTGAAATGGTAAAAGAAATGCAATTGACTGATACTGTAGGTGCTATCAGCCTTGATCTAGTTTTCACCCTTCATGATATCCAATGTCAAAAATGTTCCCATTGCTTGAGAGTGCATACTGTATGTAGCAATGTGTGAAACTAAACAGTTAACTCATGAACAGTCTAGTTTCCTAATTGGGAAGGTCAGCAACTCAGGAAGATAAATATGTTTCTTTAAAGAAGCTGATATAATTAACCATATAAACTGCTGAGCATGATATTTCTTTTGTCAATGAAACCTTCAATCTTGTATAAAGTAAAGGCACCATTTTTCAGCCATATTAGCTGCATATTGCCTAAAATGAGGGTAGGATACATTTACATTATTTGTATACCTCTTATAGCATTACACAAGTTACTCATGTCAATTCCTGTTGCTTTTTAAGTTCAGCGACAGCATACTTTTATTTTCCTATTGCACAGCTACAACCTTTGTACTTCTTTAAGGAATGCTTTCTAATTCTATCCAATAACCAAAAAAATTGATTGAACTTCTTTAAAATGGTCATTCCTCATGTATTTGAAATTTGTCTCTGGGCATGAAAACGTGTGGTAAATTTATTTCTTTGGCTTTGATTATCATTATTTTGAGAGATTGTGAAGCTGCATTTAAGACATGTGAGTTCTTTTGGTGAGAAAATTAGATATGATTGCCTGAGACCCACAGAAGAACACTATGTTCCCATGGTAAAGGTAGTGGACTGACGCAATTTTCATACTCCAAGTGAGGAGCCTAGGGAGCCATTTCACAAAGCCATACTGAGGAAGGCTCAAGGCAACTTTGCCCTTCACTCCTTCAGGAAATCAATAAGGAGTGTTCCTCTTGAAGAAGTCTTTTAGCTCCATTATTTCTATTTTATGGCACGTAATGCCCATACCCATAGCTATTCTTTTGGTTTGCAACTAGACACGGAGCAGGATACAGAATCAGTATTGTTTTACATTTTTGAATGCTATGCATTGTGAAAAGTGGATTTATTGTGAGATAGCATTTGCTATATATGCTTAGTGTAAAATTCTTAGTGCACTTTCATATTCGCACTTCAAGACACATAATAAAACAAAATTCTTCTTTCTGGTGTTTTCCTCCATGAAGTGTAAAAGTACAAAGTGGGGTCAGACCACCTAGCAAAGAGAGTCGGCCTAAGTACTAAGAAGAAAACTATTCTGTCTGTGTTGCATTACACTAAGTGAAGACATTTTGAAATAGTAGAGACACCTCCTTTTTTTTTTTTATTATTTCAGATTTTCATCCTTCTTGCTTTTTTTTTGACCTTTCTTTTTTTTGGAACTGTAACAAATCCTAGGTGTATTTGTTTAATTTTTTGCAAATAGTACTGGATTGAAAATGACTTTGGTGTGCTTAAGGGTTCACACCTTAGCTCACTTATACTTTGATACCACTTCAACCACAGAAATTGATTAATTTATTTTCTGAAACGGCTTTTAGATTAGATTAGGTCATAGATAGATAGATAGATAAATGTCAGGAAGTATATACAGGCAATAAGGCAATTAGTTGATGTATACATAAATAGGTACAAGAAATATTAGTAGCACAAGAATGGTTTAATGTACTTAGAGGAAAACAACTGTACAAATAGATCACAAAGTTTAACAGTAGTAAGAAGTGTTACTATACAGGCAGGTACGATCAGGTTACTGAGAGTTCAGGGACCTTATGGCTGTCCCTGAAGTGAGTGGGGCATGTGGTGAGGCTCCAGGAGAATTTATCAGAAGGCAGAAATAAAAATGGTAACAGCTGGATGGCTGGCATCAGTGATTCAACCATCCTCAGAAATTGGATGGAGTAGATAGTATGAAGCTGTGGAAGGTTCAGCCCCAGTGATTTTAGAAACGGTACATACAGTCCTGTGTTAAGACCTGGCAATTCCTGGCAAGTCAGGTTACTAAACCACTCCTCGATGCATCAAGTAATATTGGCTTCAATAGTGCAGTGGTAGAAGTTCACCAAGATTTTGATTCCCACCTCAAAGATTCTTTGCCTCCTCAGAAAAAAAAGAGTCTTTGATGAGCCTTTTTGAAGATCCAGGTGGTGCTGATAGACCATGAAAGGCAGTGAGTGGTCTGGACAGGGGAGCTATACAATTGTCTGCCTCAAAAACAAAAGAAGGAAAACAATTTATCGGGCAACGTACAATGTACTGCAAATACATCTGTTTATCTGCTTGTTAAAGCAAATATCTTTTTTTTAATCTTTTGTTGAATTTATTAAAAGCATTCCAACATTCAATCAAGTCAAACTTAACAAAACTAAATTCAATTCAACACCCACCCATGAGAAAGAGAGGAAAGCCAACAGCCAGAGTAAAACTTTTGAGAGTAGTAGAGAGAGAGATAGAGAGAGAGGGGTCTCTCCTCAATATAAATGCTTATTCTGAAATGTTATTGATTATATCCTGCCAGGTTTTTAAAAATGTTTGAACAAATCCTCTAAGCGAGAATTAGATTTTTTCCAATTTCAAATAGTATATAATATCAGTTACCCACTGACTTAAAAGAGTTGGGTTTGGGTACTTCCTGTTGAGCAAGATAAGTCTATGTGATAGTAGTACAGTAAAGACAATTACAGTTTGTTTGTCCTTCTCTGTTTTAAGCCCATCTGGAAGTACACTAAACACAGCTGTTAATGGGTTAGGAGGGATTGTGACACCAAGGCTGTCTGACAGGCATTTAAAAATGTTTCTCCAGAATGCTAATTTGGTACACGGCCAAAACATATGTCCTAGTGAAGCTGGAGCTTGATTGTGACGTTCACAGGTTGGATCTTGCCCTAGAAACATTTTGGACAATTTTAAAAGAGATAGATGTGCTTGGTAAAAATTTTTAAGTTGAATAATTGAATGCTTTATGCATATGGGCCTCAAGTGAATTTTATGTGTCACTGCTTTCCACTCCTTTTCTGAAATGTTCAGTAAGTGATCCTTTTCCCACTCTACTCTGGGATCTTTAAAAGGGAGGGACTTTAAAATGGTTTTATATATTATAGAAAAGCTGTCTGAGTCTTCAAGACTGATCAGTATCTCTTCTGGAATAGAAGAAAATTAGGCAGATTATGTTTAGCAAAATTTCTATTTTGGAGATAGTGGAAAAATTGTGTTGGTGAGAAACAAAATTTGGAGGGTAATTGTTCATAGGTTTGCAAAGACATTGTTTATATACAAATCTCTAAATGATTTGATCCCATACATTTTCCAAACATTAAGAATTGTGTAAGTTCAAGAGGGTGGAAAAAGATGGTTATCATGTGGAGGTGCCACAGATAAAATATTCTCTAACTTGAAGTGCTTCCTACATTGGTTCCATATTCTGAGTGAATGAAGGACAATTGGGTTGTTAGTATATTAACGATACCTTGTATTTAGTGGTGTACAAAATAAGAAATATAAAGAGGTACTGCAGGATTTCATTTCTATTGCAGACCAAACTAGTGCGTGTTCATCTATTTGTGTCAATGTCCAGGTTTTTATAGCTTGTATGTTTGCTGCCCAGTAATAAAATAAAAAATTAGGTAGAGCCCTGCCGCCTTCTCATTTAGGTCATTGTAGAGTCGCCCTTTGGATGCATTGATATTTCAAATTCCAAATAAATGAGGTTATGATTGAATCTAATTTCTTAAAAAAATTATTTGTTAATTTATATGGGGATATTTTGAAATAGAAAACAGAAGCTTGTGGAGGATATTCATCTTGATAGTGTTAATTCTCTGTGCTCAAGTAAGATGGAGGGTAGACTATTTATGCACATCTTATTTAATATTGTCCATGCAAACAGCAGCTTTATATACTGCCCAAAAAAATGAAAGGAACACTTTTTAATCAGTGTGACAGATAGGGGGTGCTGTCGTCCCCTTGAAACATCAGATCAGACACCAGACACCAAATAAAAGTCAAAAATACTTGTTTTATTCAGACAAATAAGTGCACAAAGCACCTTCCACTCCACAATACTCATATATCAATAAACAATACACAATAACAATCCTCCACTCCCCCCGGACGTGTTGTCCCCTGCCACCCGACTCAGCTCAACCCTGGGATCTCCCACAGTCCTTTTTATAGTCCTTGACCCGGAAGTGTTTTCTTTCTCTGTCCATGTGACTGGTAACACTTCCGGGTCAGATAAAAACTCCTCTTCTTCAGCCCGGAAGCACGTCATTTCCTCTGTCCATGTGACTAGGACGCACTTCTGGGTTGTAGGGAAAACAATTGTTGTTCCTCACTGCAGCGCCTTCTAGCGGCCCACCTGGTATCCAGCAGGGCTGTGGATAAAAACTCCATTGTCCATAATTCCTGGCTGGCATTCAGGGCACCTCCATGCTGCAGGGAGGGCTCCACCTGGCGGCCTGGGGGTATTGGCCGCAGTGATTGGCCAGCCATATATCACATCAGAGTATAGCATCAAGTCAATGAAACTTCAGGGATATTTATCTGGTCAGTTAAACAACAGAGTGGATTGTTAATCAGTTTCAGCTGCTTTGGTGTTAATGAAATTAACAACAGGTGCT
Source organism: Polypterus senegalus (assembly GCF_016835505.1). Classification (NCBI taxonomy): domain Eukaryota; kingdom Metazoa; phylum Chordata; class Cladistia; order Polypteriformes; family Polypteridae; genus Polypterus; species Polypterus senegalus. The sequence continues at coordinate 188,230,848 of NC_053156.1, read as the reverse complement.
CTAGAGAGACAACAATGAAACAACCCCTAAAATAGGAATGGTTTAGCTGCTTGATGCCAGTGATATTTTTCCCTCCTCATCTTTTCTGACTTTTATTTCACTAGTTTTGCATTTGGCTATGGTCACTATCACTACTGGTAGCATGAGGCGATACCTGGACCCTGCAGAGATTGCACAGGTAGTCCAACTTTTCCAGGATGGCATATCAGTATGTGCCATTGCCAGAAGGTTTGCTGTGTCTCCCATTACAATCTCAAGAGCATGGAGGAGATTCCAGGAAATAGGCAGTTACTCTAGGAGAACTGGGCAAAGAGGAACAGGATGAGCACTGCCAGAGCCCTACAAAATGACCTCCAGCAGGCCATTAGTGTGAATGTCTCTGACCAAACAATCAGAAACAGACTTCATGATGG